>NW_020954592.1:150036-259101 GCF_900497805.2 Vombatus ursinus | reverse complement strand
AAGAAGAAGAAGAAGAAGAAGAAGAAGAAGAAGAAGAAGAAGAAGAAGAAGAAGAAAGAGAAAGAGAGAGAATAGTATGCATTGATCTGTATTCAAATTCCATAGTTCTTTCTCTGTATGTGGATAGAATTTTCCGTCATGAGTCTTTTAGAATTGTCTTAGATCCTTGTATTGCTGAGAAGAGTTGTCTATCAAAGTTGGTTATTGAACAATGTTGCTGTTACTGTGTACAATGTTCTACTGGTTCTGCTCACTTCACTCAGTATCAGTTCATGTAAGTCTTTCCAGGTTTTTCTGAAGTCCACCTGCTCATCATTTGTTATATAATTTTTTATTAATTAATTTTTAATTTTCAACATTTACTTCCACAAGATTTTGAGCTCCAAATTTTCTCCTCATCTTGTCCCTCCCTCCACCCCAATATGGCATGCATTCTGAATACCGCTTCCCTTAATCTGCCCTCTCTTCTATCTCCCCCTCCACATTCTCTTATCCCCTTCATCTTCACTTTTCCTGTAGGACAGGATAGATTTCTATACCCCATTGCCTGTATATCTTATTTTCCAGTTGCATGTGAAAACAATTTTTAACATTTGTTTTTAAAACTTTGGGTTTCAAATTTTCTCCCTTCCTCCCTCCCTTCCCACCCTCATTGAGAAGACAAGCAACTCGATACAGGTTATACATGTGTAGTCATGCAAAACACTTTCATAGTAATCATGTTGTGAAAAACTAACTATATTTCCCTTCATCCTATCCCACCCCCCCATTTATTCTATTCTCTCTTTTGACCCTATCCCTCCTGAGAAGTGTTTGCTTCTGATTACCCCCTCCCCCAATCTGCCCTCCCCTCTATCATCTCCCTGCTCTCTTCTCCCCTTCCCCCCCTCCCTATTTTCCTGTAGGGTGAGATAGATTCCCATATCTAATTTACTGTGTATATTATTCTCTCCTTAAGCCAAATCTGATGAGAATAAGATTCACTCGTTCCCTCTCACCTTCCCCCGTTTCCTCTCCACTGTAAAAGCCTTTTCTTGTCTGTTTTATGTGAGATAATTTACCCCATTCTTCCAATTCTCCTTCTCCCAGTATAATCCTCTCTCATCTCTTAATTTTATTCTCCAGATATTACCCCTTCATCTTCAACTCACCCTATGCCCTCTATCTATCCATCTATCCATCTATCTATCTATCTATCTATCTATCTATCTATCTATCTATCTATCTATCTATCTATCTATCTATCTATCTAATCTATCTATATACATACATATAATTTTTTCCCTCCAACTACGCTAATACTGACAGAGGACTCGTGAGTTACAAATATCATCTTTCCATGCAGAATGTAAACAGTTCAACCTTAATAAGTCCCTTATGGTTTCTCTTTCCTGTTTACCTCTTTATATTTCTCTTGAGTCTTGTATCTGAAAGACAAATTTTCTATTCAGCTCTGGTCTTTTCATCAAGAATGCTTGAAAGTCCTCTATTTCACTGAATTTCCATTTTCCCCCTGAAGGATTATGCTCAGTTTTGCTGGGTGAGTGATTCTTGGTTGTAATCCTATCTCCTTTGCCCTCCAGAATATTATATGCCAAGTCCTGTGGTCCCTTAATGCTGCTAAATCTTGTGTTATCCTGATTGTGTTTCCACAATACTTGAATTGTTTCTATCTGGCTGCTTGCAATATTTTCTCCTTGACCTGGAAACTCTGGAATTTGGCTACAATATTCCTAGGAGTTTTCCTTTGGGGATCTCTTTCAGGAGGAGATCGGTGGATTCTTTCCATTTCTAGTTTGCCCTCTGGTTCTAAAATATCAGTGTAGTTTTCCTTGATAATTTCTTGAAAGATGATGTCTAGGCTCTTTTTTTGACCATGGCTTTCAGATAGTCCAATAATTTTTAAATTATCTCTCCTGGAAGTATTTTACAGGTCAGTTGTTTTTCCAATGAGATATTTCACATTGTTTTCTATTTTTTCATTCTTTTGGTTTTTTTTTACAGTGTCTTGATTTCTCATAAAGTCACTAACTTCCAATTGCTCCATTCTAATTTTTGAGGAGGTATTTTCTTCAGTGAGCTTTTGGACTTCCTTTTCCATATGGCCAATTTTGCTTTTTAAGACATTCTTCTCCTCATTGGCTTTTTGGACCTCTTTTGCCATTTGGGTTAGTCTATTTTTTAAGGTGTTATTTTCTTCAGTATTTTTTTGGGGTCTCCTTTAGCAAGCTGTTGACTTGTTTTTCATGATTTTCTTGCATCACTCTTATTTCTCTTCCCAGTTTTAACTCTACTTCTCTTACTTGCTTCTCAAACTCCTTTTTGAGCCCTTCCATGGCCTGGGACCAATTCATATTTTTCTTGGAGGCTTTAGATGTAGGAGCTTTGACTTTGTTGTCTTCTTCTTGTTGTATGTTTTGATCTTCTTTGTCCCCAAGGAAAGATTCTATGGTCTGACTTTTTTTGCACAGTTTGCTCATGATCACAGCCAATTACTTGAGTTATAAACTCTTTGTTAAGGTAGGTGGTCTGCTTCCAGTGTGGAGAATGTACTGTCTCACACTTCAGGGTTTTGTGCAACTGTTTTCAGAGATACTTCTAGGGACCTGTTAATTTTCAGATTTTCCAATGTGGTATGATAAGGGGCTAGGTGTTTACTCCTTTCCTGGCCTGTGGTCTGGTCTATCAGTGACAACAAGCACTCTTTTCTGCCTTGGAACTGTGAGGAAGATTCCCTCTCCACCGCCACTGCAAGTTCCACCATGCCAGCATTCCTCCTCGCCCCAAGACCACCACCCAGAACTGCAACCTAGATCCAAGCACAGGTAAAGCAAGAGCATCTTGCACCAGCAAAAAGATCCCAGTAGTCCCCTTCTGATCAGCCACTAGATTCCCCCTCAGTCTGTCGGCCAGGAGCTCCAGAAATAGCCACCGCCTCAGGGCTGCAGCCTGGAATGGGGCTGGTACCAAGCTTCTCTCTCACTGTGGTCACAGACTTTTCCTACTGATCTTCTAAGTTCTCTTTGGCATTTGTGGTTTGAGAAGTCTGGAAACCATCACAGCTGCCTGTGATTCAATGCTCTGAGGCCTGCTCCAGGTTTGCTGAGGCCTGTTTGACTGCACACCCACAATGAACTGTGTTCCTCTCCCAGCCTGGCATGATAAACCTTTCTAATCAATCATCCAGGTTGTCTTGGGCTGAAAATTTGTTTCACCTTGTCCTTTCGTGGGTTCTGCTGCTTTAGAATTTGTTTGGAGTCATTTTTTACAGGTATTTGGAGGGGTTTGGGGGAGAGCTCAAGCAAATCACTGCTTTTACTCCGCCATCTTGGCTCCACTCCCCCTTGTATGTACTTGTGTATGCATTTTACCCCACTTTCCCAAAGTCCCTGATCCCTAGTAGAATATAAATTTGTCAAGGGCAGGAATTGTTTTATCTTCACACCAGTGCCATGGATATTCCCTGGCATAAACTAAATGCTTTAAAGATGTTGTACTAATTGAATCAGATGATCTAAGAACTGTGTAATTCTTAATATCCTCTGTTCCTTTTTCTGTCATTCTGTCCGTATTGCTGCTGAAAGGGAAGAGAACCACTAAGGACTAAAAGCCATTTCTTTATTTTCATTTATTTCATGGTTCATGGGGCGCAAAAAGTTAATAACCGAGTTCCTAGACTTTATATGAAACTCTCCATACAAAACTAGGATGGTCTTCAAATAGCAGTCTTTCACTGGAACTATACTGGAAGTCTTTCTAATTTAGAAGATCTGTGCTTTAGGAATATAACTTTGGCAGCTGTGTAAAGTATGGTATGGAGAGTATTAATACTAGAGTCAAGAAGACCCATTAGATTAATATTGTGATGGTGCAAACAAGAGGTGATGATGGCCTGATAAAAGGTTATAGCCATGTCAATGAGGAGAAGGGAGCAGATGCAAGAGATACTATGGGTATATGATTAGACTTACAGTTTGCAAATCTGGGTGACTATAAAGATGCTGGTACCCTCAACAGAAATAGGGAAATTAGGAAGAAGAGAGGCTTTGAGTGGTGGGAAGGGAACCAAATGAATTCTATTTTGAACATCTTGATTTTTAAGATGCCTTTAGGACATCCAATCAGAAATGTCCAGTAGGTATTTGGTGATATGGAATAGAATTCAGGAGAGAGACTGAGACTGTAAATATAAATCTGGGAGTCATTTGCATAGAGATCATAGTTAAACCCAAGGGAGCTGTTGAGATCATTATGAAGGGGTATAGAAAGAGAAGAGGAGAGAGTGCTAGCCAGAACTTTGGGGTATCTCATGCACAGGGGTTGAGAAACAGATGTACAGTAAAAAAGACTGAGAAGGAGACAGATAAGTAAAAAGAGAACCTGTAGTGAGGAATACTGTAGGGAACAAGGGAGAGAAGAATATTTAGGAGGAGAAGGTTTTCAGTAGTGCCATGTTCTGCAAAAAGGTCAAGAAGGATGAGAATGACATGAATAACTGAATCAAAGAATGCCTTAAACTCTTTTCTAGCCCAGAGAGTAAGTGACAGTTATGGGCACTGAAAAGCTCCTTTTACTTTTCATGCATAGTTATCTGCCTTTTATGGTAGATGTTTTAGACTATTAATTGGGTTTTTAGTGGCACTTTTTTTTTTGGTACCTATGTGGAAGATGGATTGGATAAGAGAGGAAAATAAAGCTTGCAATAGTCCAGGTGTGTGTATATGAGGGTCTAGGATGATGTTCCATTTGAGCCAAGAGAAGAGGACTTGTATGAGAAATGTGGAATTGATAAGACTCAGAAACAATTGATATGGGGAGTATGGAAGAATGGTTAGAACTATGGTCAGTTTGAAAACCTGGGGGACTGGAAAGATAATGGCAACTTCAAAAGAGAGAAGGAAATTGGGAAGAGGAGTGAGATAAAAATCTGAGAAAACATGCAAGATAGTGTGCTGAGTTCTGGGAATACAAAAGACAAAAATGAAATAGTTCTTGCCCTCAGGAAGCTTATATGATTAGAGGAGTTAACACGATGCTTAGTCATATAATTGTTAGAAGGAATTGGACAAAGCTCATGGATTGTAAAGTGTGTTTAAGTCAAACGATTAAAATAAAGCAATAGCTAATATAGTTTAAAAAAAAAACCTGAGTATTTAAAAAAAACCTACAAAGGATTCTTGACATTCTTCAAAACTTCTAAAATATTCTTACTTAATAAACCATGAAACTTTAGGGCTTTTAGGGACCTTAGAGGTCATTTAAATCCAATTCTCTGATTTTTCAGATAAAAAAGGTCTGTCTCCTCAGAGAGGGTAAGTAGTTTGCCTAAGGCCACACAGTTAATGCATGATAGAATTCAGACTAGAACTCAATTTTGTCTACTTTCTACTCCAATAATCTTTCCATTGTATCAAGGGTAAAATAGAATTTCCATTTTGATGTTAAAAGATTATTGGCTCTCAGAGTAATTAAAATTAAGAAGTATATTCTTGAGTTTATTAACAGTAAGAATACTCTCTTTTTCAAATTCTATTATTACAGAGTCTCTGGAACTTTTAAGTTTAGTTTTCACTGGTTCAACTCCAAGATGGCTACCTGATAAATGGCAGCACCTGGTACCAAGATTCATCAGTTATTTATTGTTCCCAAGTGACCATCTCAAATGGGTACCAGATGGTAACTCAAGTAGCTATGAGGCTTCTATAAAAAGAGGTCAGGCTGGCATCTGTTTTGGCTATTGTATGTTTATTCACATGCAATGAAGATAATTTAGGTTTTCTACAAGTTTGGTAAAATAGGACCTTGTTATGTAGAATATGCTTTATTTCTAAAGTTCTGTTTATTGGTATTATTCCTTTTTTAGAAGCAAATTTCTTGACCTAGCAATATTGCTACTAGACTTATACCTCAAAGCAATTTAAAAAAAGGAAAAAAAAATCTACACTTACAAAAAATGTTTATAGCAACATAGTTCATTGTAGAAAAGAACTGGAAACAAAGGGGGCATCCATCAGTTGAGGAAAGGCTGAGCAAAATGTGGTATATGAATATAATGGAATAATAGTGTGCCATAAGAAATGACAAAATGGATGGTTTTAGAGAAACCTGGGAAGACTTTTGTGAACTGATGCAGAGTGAAGTGAGCAAAACTGGAGTAATTTGTACAATTATAACAACAGTATTATAAAGAAAAAAACTTGGAAAGACTTAAGAACTCTGATCAGTGCAGTAACCATCCACGATTTCACTCTAGCGAATGGATGAGGAAGGATGCTACTCATCTCCTGATAGAGGAATGATATATTCAAGGATAGAATGGAACACATTTTGGGCTATGGTAAATGTATGGATTTTTTTTTTGATTATACTTTTGACTATACTTATTGGTTACAAGGATTGTGTTTTTTCTTTTTCTGTTGGAAATGGGAGTGGGGTGTGTGTGTGGAGACCTAGTAATAGGGCAGCACCTTCAGAAAATAAAAAGAAAGTTAAAAGGGTCTTTGAAGTATTTTTAAAAAATGTATAGAAGAGAGCTGATGGAAGTTCAAAATGAAACATAAAAAGTAGGACAGCTCTAAAAACATGTTGAATTTATTATGTACTTTAAAAAGCAATCTATAATATTCATATTTTATTGAAATCTTTTGTTTTTATATCACTTAAATTTTCCATGCATCCTCTCTCTCCATTTTAAAAGCCATCTCACATAACAAATTTTAAAAAATAGTAAGAAGATAAAAATCAGCAAAATTGATCAGTATATTACGTTAAAACAAATCTGTTAGTATATATTCCACAACTATAGACCTGCCAGCTCTGCAAAGGAGGGTGTCTGTGTGTGTGTGGTGGGGGGGAATGAGAAGTTTCTTACATCCCGTCTTTGGGACCAGAATTGCTCTTTGTAGTTTTGCAAAATTCATTTTTTATTCTTTTGTGATTATTATTCTTTCAATTTACACTGTTGATCATTTTTATATTGTCTTCTTGACTCTGCTTACTATACTTTGCAGCAGTTCATCAGTCTTTTGTGCTCTTCTTTATCATATTCATCATAGTAATAATTTATCTCATTAAGATACCACAATTTGTTTAGCCATTTGCCAACTGATCGACTTTGTTTCCAGGACACATTTGCCTTTTCATGTACAATCCTCTTTTTTTCTGTTCTACCTTTCATATGAAAGTGGTTCTTTTTTTGTTTGTTTGTTAAGTCTAGAATTAAAAAAAACATTTTTTTAAAAAAAAGCAAATTTCTAAGACCATTGGGCAAAGATTGGGTGGAATGTCAGTTAAGTAGTTGTTGGTTTGTGTTTTCATGAAATGTTTTTGATTGAATGCTAGTACTTTCTTTAGGCACATCAGAATAATGTTGTAAAAAAGATTTGGGAGAGACCTGGATTCAAATATAGCCTCTGCTACTTTTTAGCTTTGTGATCTTGGGCCAATCATTTGCCTTATCTGTAAAATGAAGGCACTTGCTTAAGAACAAAGCAGATGAGAAGGATAGCTTTGAAAGCAATATACTGAATTTGTTATATAAAGGAAAATTAAGCTGAATGAAATAGATTCTTAATTTCATGTACAATCCTCATTATCTGTTCTATATTGTACATGGAAATGCTTATTTTATTTGGCATTTGTTAAGTACAGAATAATCTTTTTTAATGAAGGTAGTTGAACTAGATGGACAATAAAGTACCTTATAACTCTAAATCTTATGATTCTGTAACACTAGAATTCACTGTGGTAAAGTAGTAAAATAATTCATTTAAAGGTAATGCAGCAATTAATTGCCTTCAGATTGGGTTACATTGTGCTAGTCACTGGGAGAAAGAAACAGATTAGATAATAATGCAGATTAAACTTAAATGTGTGTCTGGTGTACTTTTATTTTTATTTCTGGAGAGCTGATTATTAAACTTTTACCAGCACACAACTGTTTATAATGCAAAGCAGTACATGATAAATATGGTTGAAACTAGCAAAACAAATTATCATGTGAGATTTGAGGTGGGAAAGGGTTAATGACTGTGTAGATAAGGGAAGGCTTCTGGAAAAAGGTGGCATTTGAGTTGGGCTCATTTGGAAATAACACAAGCATAAGTATCCTAATCTGAACTTAAGCAATGTGGTTCAAATTTTTTGTCAGGCTGCATCTTAAAGTCAGTAGGCCATTAAGCCTTATTCTAGAGCAACTGCTAAAGACATTGATGTCAGTGTGCAATAGTGGAAGCTGCTATGTTGCTAATGTTGATTAAGTAGAATGCAAGCTCTTGAGGCCAGGAAATTTTTTTTTATACCTCTAGAATTTACCACCATGCTTTTCACATAGCATATAATTATAGAACGTCCATAAATCTGTTTTGATTTTCATACTTATGTCCAAAATAAAACTTATCGTCTCATACCACAAACTCACTTTTCTTCCCAACTTCCCTCTACCTGTTGAAGTGATCATTAGCTTTCTAATTACTCAGATATTCAGACTCACCATAGTCCTAGCCATTTTCCTATACTCTTTATATGCATTGTTCTGAGTCTTGTCAATTCCACATCTTTAACATAAGTCCCCTTCTCTTGGCTCAAATGGAACATTATCCCAGATCTGCATATCCATACACCTGGACTATTGCAAGCTTTATGTTTCTCCCTTATCCAATCCATTCTCCATATAGTTACCAAAATAATCTTCCTTAAGCACAGTACTGATTATATTATTCCTTCTGCTCCAGAACCACCAATGATTCTTTTTTGCCTCTAGAACATGGCCTTGAGGCCATGAGTTGGTTTAAAAAAATTATTTTTATCATTTCAATATAAATGGTTTCTTTCATAATTCTTTGTATTTTCTTTTATGCAATTAAAAATATTATAAGAAGGGGTCCATTGTCTTAACCAGACTGCCAAAAGGATCTATGAGACAGAAAAGCTTAAGAATCCATGTTCTAAAATAAAATATACTCTTTGGCTTGGCATTTAAAGCCCTTCAAATTCTGGTTTTAGCTTGCCTTTACAGACTTTTGCATATTACTCTCTTTCATACAATTCCTCCTTTAGAATTGTTGGGCAAATAAGGCATTGCGTATTCTACATAGTTCCTAAATTTTACATCAATCCTTGTTCTAAACAACTTGTCCAGCCTTCTCATTACAATGACATTAGGCTTAATGTGTATGTGCTATCTTCCTTTGAAGTATCAATGTCTCCAAGTTTTGTCATTCATGACAATCATACCTATTATGACGACATACTTGACAATCTGTTTTCTGTTTGTTTATTTTAATTACCTTTTTCTATCTGAATGATTGTAATGATATATTTTTTTTGAGCACTTGAATTAAATTACCTTACACAGGTCTCTTATTCATAAGACTCAGAATCTTGGAGCTGGAAGGTACCCAAGAGATTATCTAGTCCAACTCCTTTATTTTCTCAGGATCCCTAATCACAGCTTCTGAGATACTATTTGCAGACTATGCACAGGGTTAATTATGGGAATTACAAATAATTAGGGTCCTATATTCATCACAGAGAATGAAGATGGATTCCCTAAACTCATCACAGGAAAAAAGATTTTCTATTGGTAGAAAAATAAATTGGAATGCCTATTATCCTGAACCACAGGAAAAAATATTTAATTTTCCATTAGAATTAAGAAAAGACATCTTTGGAGGCATTTCAGTGACTTAAAAGGTATCTTTTTAGGAAATTTATTTTGAATATTATCACCATTGGCCCACATATGGCCTAAGATTACTTACTATATCACAGGTGGTTGATTATTTTTAAATTAAATTTTTATTTATATTTTTACATGCCAAAATTATAGTTATAAGTTTCTTCTACTAGTCTTCTCTTTCCCCAATCCCAGGTAGTTGATTATTAACTCACAGGGGGGGTTGAACTTATTTACCCCAGAAATTTTTAAGTGGGATATTTGTTTTGTTCAGAAAATATTATTAGTGTATTTAACAAACTTAAAAAATCTTAATTTTACATTTTGTTTGAGGTCAATGTAATCCAGACAATGCTGAGTATTCTAGGAGGTCTTTGTTTTATTTGTTTAAACATCTTCATGTGACTTTATTTCACTAATTTCATTTTTATTGTATCTTTCAATTCAGTGTAGGACTGACTATTACGAAAAAGTTTGTTATTGGGCCAGAGGAAGAACAAATGGGGTATGGAAATGGATGAGGTCTAATACAGTCTAGATCTGTTTTTGCCTTGATTTTTATAAGACAACAAGAAGCAGTCTATGTGACTATATCTACACCAATAAATGTCTTCTGGCACATAGTATCCCATGTGCTTGTGGAAGTTCAGTAAGTATTCATTGGAATCAACTTTGACTTTTTCATGCATATTTCCTCCCTCCTCCTCACCCCAAACCCACAATGGTTTCAGAGGTGAATTTTTCCACCTTAAGAAAAAGAGGATATCATGCCTTGAAGATTTGGACCAATCATGCAGCAATAGTGAAGGATAAGAGATGGATAATCTACATGTTCCATGTCTTTCCATGCAATGTCAAGAGATCTAGAGAAATGATCTTAGAATGTTGAATGGAACCCTCCTTTTCCCCATACACATAATGGAGAATTTATAGGGAGTTGTGGATAAGAGTGGTATAGTATAAGAAAGCAAGGATGAGTTTTGACCAGTGCCATTGGAGTCAGTACCCACATCCAGAACCCTAATTCTACTACCTGGTGTAAGGATGGGGGTGGTGACTATGGAAGAGACCTTGAAGATATACCTCAGACTTCAGGATACAAGGTAACAGACCCTTGGATGCCAGTCCATGCTGAGTAGACAAATATCTTCTTACATTTCGTAGAAATTTACATGGAACTTGGGAAGGCCTTGTAATCTTGTGTTGAATTTCATCTTCATTGCTCCATAGAAAACTGTAGTGTGAAAGATGCGTGGATGGGCATAGTTGCACTAGGAAAAAGGATGGACTATCCCTTAGTGAGCCCACCACACCCTCAAAAAGTAGTCAGCTTTACCCCCCCCCAAAAAAACCCCTACCAACAGGGAGGAGGTGGCACAGGACCAAGGCAAAGAAGGGGAAAAGGACTCAATCAGGGTAGAGGTATGGGGTAATGGAGAAAAAAGTACAAAAGCATATGTTTCCTTCAACCTAAGGAGGGCTAAAAATATCCTATTGGCATTGAAGTAGCTTGAGGGGTGGCAGCCTAAAGCCAGATAAGCAAACAGAGGTGGTCACTCTGAAGATTTCGGGAATCATGGCATATGTTTGCCAAATGACAATGAAGTATGAAAGTATGATGAAGAAGGAGGAGGAAGTATACCTCCACAGACCACAAATCCCTTTGGGACAAAACATCAGTAGTACTACCCTAGTTGCAATTCTACCTTCATCTATAAGAATTCATCAAAGAATCAAATTATATCAGTATGTAATGTAGATAGGTAAATATCAGATAAATAATCATGCTTAATGGGATCCATTTTTAATCGTATAAAGTCTTCACAAAGGTTGATCTATCAAATGAGATATTTGTAAAGTGTTTAGTATAGTAACTAACACAAAATAAGTTCTTAATAAATTTTTGCTTTCACTGCATCCCATAAGTTTTGGTATGTTGTCTTATTATTGTCATTCTCTTGAATGAAGTTATTGATTGTTTCTATGATTTTTTGTTTGACCCATTCATTCTTTAGGATTAGTTTATTTAGTTTCCAAATAATTTTAGTCTATATTTTCATGGTCCTTTATTACATATAATTTTTATTGCATCATGATCTGAAAAGGATGCATTTAATATTTCTGCCTTTCTGCATTGGATTTTGAGGTATTTATGCCCTAGTACATGGCCAATTTTTGTGTATGTGCCATGTACTGCCAAGAAAGAAGCATATTCCTTTCTACCCCCATTCAATTTTCTCCAGAGAGAATACCTAACTTTTCTACTACTCTATTCACCTCCTTAACTTCTTTCTTGTTTATTTTGTGGTTAGATTTATCTAGTTCAGAGAGGGGGAGGCTGAGGTCCCCCACTAGTATAGTTTCCTATCTATTTCTTCTGTAACTCCCTGAACTTCTCCTCTAAGAATATGGATGCTATACCACTTGGTGCATCTATGTTTAGTAATTACTTCATTGTCTATGGTGCCTTTCAGCAGGATCTAGTTTCCTTCCTTATCTCTTTTGATAAGATCTATTTTTGCTTTTGCTTTGTCTGAGATCAGGATTGCTACCCCTGCTTTTTTTTTTTACTTTAGCTGAAGCATAATATATTCTGCTCCAGACTTTTACCTTTACCCTGTGTATGTCCCTCTGTTTCAAATGTGTTTCCTGTAAACAACACATTGTAGGATTATGGTTTTTAATCCATTCTGCTATCTACTTCCATTTTATGGGAGAATTCATTCCATTCACATTTATGATTACTATCTGTGTCTTTCTCTCCATCCTATTTCCCCTCATTTATGCTTTTCTTTCTCCTTTCTCCCTTTCCTTCCTCACTTGTGTTTTGCGTTTGACCACCACCTCTCTTAGTCCTGCCTCCCTTAGTCCCACCTCCCTTCTATTAGCCCCCTCCCTTTTCTTCCCCTTTACCCTTACTACTTCTTCTCTCTCTTCTATCCCTCCTCCTTTTTCTTTCCCCTTTTCCCTCCTACTGCCTATATGGCAAGTTAGATTTCTATACCTACCTGATTATGTTATTCTCAGCTTGAGCCAAATCTGATGAGAGTATGGTTCAGACAATGCTCATTTCTCTCTCTTATTTCCCTCTACTTTAGTAGGTTTTTGTGCCTCTTCCTATAGTAATTTACCCTTGTCTGCCTCCTCCTTTCCTTTTCTCCCAATAGAATACCTTAATTAGATCAGATTAATCTACTTACTTAGATCCATTTAACCCACTTAGATTTTTTTATCATTACATCAAAGTCAACTTATACCCACCCCCTCTGTCTATGTATACCCCTTTAAAATGGTGTAATAACAATACAGTTCTCAAGAATTATAAATGTCATCTTCCCTTGTAGGGATGTAAACAGTTTGCCCTTATTAATAACATGTTGTTAAAAACATGTGTTTTTTTTTCCTATTTATCTTTTTACGTCTCTCTTGAGTCTTGTATTTGAAGATCAAATTTGAGCTCTGGTCTTTTTATCAGGAAGATTTGAAAGTCTGCTATTTTGCTGAATGTCCATCTCCTCCCCTGAAAGATTATGCTCATTTTCACTGGGGAGTTGATCCTTGGTTGCAATCCAAGCTCCTTTGCCTTACAGAATATCTTATTCCACACCCTATGATCTTTTAATGTAGAAGCTGCAAGATCCTGTGTAATCCTGACTGTGGTTCCTTGATGTTTAAATTGTTTCTTTCTGGCTGCATGCAGCATTTTCTCTTTGACCTGGTAATTTTGGAATTTAGTTACTATATTGTTGGCATTTTCAATTTGGGATATCTTTCATGGGGTGATCAGTGGATTCTTTTTATGACTATTTTACCCTCTGGTTCTAGGAACTCACAGCTCTTTTTTTTTTAATCATGATTTTCAGGCAGACCAATAATTTTTAAAGTGTCTCTCTTGGATCTATTTTCCAGGTCAGTTGTTTTACCAATGTTGTATTCTACATTTTCATCTCTTTTTTCATTCTTTTGTTTCTGTTTGACTGATTCTTGCTCTCTCATAGAGTCAATAACTTCCACTTGTCCAATTCTAATTTTTAAAACATTGTTTTCTTCTATTAGATTTTGTACTTCCTTTTCCATTTGGCCCATTTTATTTTTTTTTGTTTTGTTTTTTTAGGCAATTGGGGTTAAGTGACTTGCCCAGGGTCACACAGCTAGTTATTGACAAGTGTTTGGTCTGAGGCCGGATTTGAACTCAGGTCTTCCTGACTTCAGGGCCGGTGCTCTATCCACTGTGCCACCTAGCTGCTCCTCCCATTTTATTTTTTAAGAAGTTCTCCTCAGTGAGTTTTTGTGTCTCCTTTTCCATTTGGCTAATACTGATTTTTAAGGAGTTGTTTTCTTCAGTGTAGTTTTTTTCCCCAGTTGGCCAACTGTATTTTTAAGGACTTGTTTTCCACAGTTCATTTTGTCTTTCCCTTTCCAACCTATTGACTCTCTCTTGCATACTTCTCATTTCTTTTCCCAAATTTTCTTCTGTCTCTTTTATTTGACTTTTAAAATCCTTCTTGAGCTCTTCCAAGAAGCCTTTTTGGGTTTCAGACTAGTTCATATTCCCTTTTGAGGTTTCAGATGTGGGTTTGTTAACAAAGTTGTCCCCTTCAGAATTTCTGCCTTGATCTTCACTGTCCCCATAATAAGAATCTATGGTACATTTCTTTTTGCTCACAGTGTTTGCTTATTTCCTGGTCTTTAAAAAAAATTGAGTTCTCCTGCTGGGGAGCAGGGGGCACTGACCCAAGCTTCTTGTGCTGGGAGCCTAGGGCCTGGTCACTGGCTTTGTGTGCTGGAGCTTCAGATACTGGCAGTTGGAGGCTGTAGGGTTCTGGCACCTTGCCTGGTGTTGGACTGGAATCAGCAACACTGGAGCTATAGGGGTAGCAGTGGGGAGTCTGGCCCCTGGAGGTTGCTTGCTCACCCAGGCCTCTCAACTCCTTTGTTTGGCTCCTTGCAGATGAATGTTTTGCTGCTACAGGATGTTTCTCCACCTGGGGCTTTCCCTCTTGGGAAACTCTGTGCTTCCCAGAGTTTTGTTGAGGCACCAGGAGACTTGGCTGCTGGTGGTTTTCTGAACCAGTTTCCACTGGTTCCCCTGCCCAAACTGAGGCACTTGGGGGTCCTGGTATTGGTGCTTACCTGCTCCACCACTTGGGGTTTTGGATCTACCCCTGGTATGCTGAAGAAGGGCTTTCCGCTAGCTTGCTAGGATGTCTTCTGTTTTGTACTGCTCCCCCTCCCCTAGGGCAAGAGGGGCCTTTCCAGTTAATCCCTCAAGCTTCCTGGGCTATAGGACTGCTGCACTGCATCTTTCTGCTGGTTCAACTGTTCCAGGGTTTTTCCTGTGGAGATATTTTCTGGGCTTTCCAAAGTTAATAAGGGAGGGTGAGAGCAACTTACTTCTTACCCTGCCATCCTGACTCCCAGAAGTGGAACCTCTCTTATGCTTTTGAAAAACTATAACTATTAAGTAATGTTGCCTTTTGTTGAGCCCACATCTACTTCACTGCCACTCCCATCCGTTGTTCCTGGTTCTACCCTCTGGAACCAAGAAAAAAAAAGTATATGTTTGGGCAGAGAATAGGATTGTGTTGGTAAAAACAAAACAAGCAGTACTATACTTGTGCTGATTAAAAATAATATTAATAGAAATTTAATTAAATTATTTAAATTAAATTAATGAAAATTTAATGGTTTTAATGGAATTTGATCAAGGGAAACTCAAACTTTACATTTACTACCTTGAATGTTGATGGACTAAAGCCATGTAGTTCAGCAGAAAGAGCATAAGCTGTGGAGTCAGTGAACCTGGATGCAAATCCTATTTTCATTACTTACTGCCTATGTGAACTTGGGCAAGTAATATAACCTTTCTAGGCTTCTGTTTCCTTGTTCATTATATGATGAGGTTATTTTAGAACGTCTCTAAGGTATCACCAGACTATCAGTCTTAAAAAGGGGAGTCTTTAGTTTTGGAGAGAAGTTAAAGAACATCTCACTAAAGAAAACAGAAGGGAAGGGTAGCTGCACCAGACTGAATGTACCTAGAGGGAGTCTATATTGGAGGTGACACAACATGAGGATGTTCAGGGACTAATTCTTAAGACATTTGAAAGAGAAGATTAGGCCAAGCATTTTTTTTTAAATCACAGATGTTATTTCCATAGGAAATAAGTCAGTCAAGAAAATATCAATGACTATTGACTTTTATGCTGACTCTTTATAAAATTTTTATGAGAAAAATCTATTCATGGATATCAAGGGCATCAATGATGAAGATATGATAGGAGAAACAGGTTTTCTCAAATATTATTCTGCTGCAGACTACACTTCAACAATTACACAATTGACTGAAAGGTGCAGAGAATGCAAAATCCTGCTATGTTTATTGTTTGGCTATTATAAAGCATTTGATTTGGTAACCACAACAAAAATAAGTTAACATTTATACAGCATTTTAAGATTTGCAAAGTGGTAGACTATGCATAATATTTTATTTGATGCTCACTACAACCCTGTAGGGTAGGTGCTGTTATTATATCCATTTTAAGTTGATGAAACTGAAAAGGAAAGGCTGTGACTTGACCAAGGTTAAGAAAATAACCCTTTTAGACTTCCACTTCTGGGAGCCAAGTTGGCAGAGCAAAAAGGTAGTCGCTCTCACCCTCCCCTATCAACCTCTGAAAGCCCAGAAAATACCACCCCAGGAAAAACCCTGTAACAGCCAAACCAGAAAAAAGATGGGGAGCAGCAGTCCAGTATCCCAAGTAGCTTGAGGGATTAACAGGAAAGGCCCCTCTTGCCCTGGGGGAAGGGGAGTAGTATGGAACAGGAGGCATCCCAGCCAGCTAGCGGAAAGCCCCACTTTAGCACACCAGGAGGAGATCCTGAAACCCAGGTGGTAGAATAGGCAAACACCAACACCTGGACCTCCAAATGCCTCAGTGAGGGCAGGGGAACTAGTAGAAACCAGTTTAGAAAACTACCAGGTATCTCGGCATTCTACAGCAACCAGGTCTCCTAGTGCCTTGGCAAAAATAAGGAAAGCAGCACTACAAAGGGCCCCAGGCAGATAAACACCCTGCAACATCCTTCTGAAAGGAGCTGAAGAAAGCAAAAGGAAAGGAAAAGCAGGCAACCTAGAGTTGCCCTAGAGTTCTAGCCTTGCTAATTCCAGCCCAACACCAAGTAAGCTGCCAGAACCCTACAGCCTCCAACTGCCAACATCGGAGGCCCCAGCACACAAATCCAGGGACCAAGACTCCCAACACAAGAAGCTTGAGTCAGTGCCTTGGGGAGCAGAGGCTCCCCAACAGGAGAGCTCAATCTCTTTAAAAGGCCAGGGAAAAATCAAAAACCATAAGCAAAAAGAAATGTGCCATAGATTCATATTATGAGAACAGTGAAGATCAAGGCAGAAGTTCTGAAGAGGACAACATTGTCAACAAACCCACATCTGGAACCTCAAAAGGGAATATGAACTGGTCTGAAGCCCAAAAAACCTTCTTAGAAGAGCTCAAGAAGGATTTTAAAAGTCAAATGAGAGAGGTAGAGGAGTCCTTAAAAAGTACAATTGGCAAATTGGAAAAAAAGTACACTGAAGAAAACATCCCTAAAAAATACAATTGGCCAAATGGAGAAGGAGGTACAAAATCTAATAGAAGAAAGCAATTTGTTAAAAATTAGAATTGGGCAAATGGAAGCTAATGACTCTATGAGAAAGCAAGAATCAGTCAAACAAAAACAAAAAAATGAAAAAATAGATGAAAACGTAAAATACCTCACTGGTAAAATGACCGACCTGGAAAATTGATCCAGGAGAGACAATTTAAAAGTTATGGGTCTACTTGAAAATCATGATGAAAAAAAGAGCCTGGACAGTATGTTTCAGGAAATCATAAAGGAAACTGCCCTGAGGTCCTAGAACCAGAGGGTAAAATAGCCATAGAAAGAATCTACCAATCACCTCCTGAAAGAGATCCCAAATTGAAAACACCAAGGAATATAGTAGCCAAATGTCAAAATTACCAGGTCAAAGAGAAAATATTGCAAGCAGCCAGAAAGAAACAATTTAAATATCATGGAACCACAGTCAACATTATACAGAACCTTGCAGCTTCTATATTAAAAGACTGTAGGGCATGGAATATGATATTCCATAAGGCAAAGGAGCTTAGATTACAACCCAGAATCAACTACCCAGCAAAAATGAGCATGATCTTTCAGGGGAGGAGATGGATATTCAGTGAAATAGGGGACTTTCAAACCTTCCTGATAAAAAGACCAGAGCTCAATAGAAAATTTGATCTTCAAGTACAAGAGTCAAGAGAGACATAAAAAGGTAAATGGGACAGAAAGATACAATATGTTGTTAATAAGGGCAAACTGTTTACATTTCTACAAGAGAAGATGACACTTGTAACTCTTGAAAACTGTATTGTTATTACACCATGTTAAAGGAGTATACATAAAGGGGGTGGATATAAGTTGACTTTGATGTAATGATAAAAAAATCTAATCAAGTGGGTTAAATGGATCCCAAGTAAATGGATTAATCTGATCTAAGAAAATGTACTGAGAAAGGAGGAGATAGACAAGGGTAAATTACATTACAGGAAAAGACACAAAAACCTGTTACAGCAGAGGGAAAGAAGGGAGGGGGATGAGCATTGTTTGAACCTTAGTCTCGTCAGGTTTGGCTCAAGAAGGAAATAACATAATCAGTTATTTAAAGAATTCTAACTTGCCCTATAAGCGGTAGGAGGGAAAAGGGGAAAGAAAAGGGAGAGAGGATAGAAGGGAGAGAAGAAGCAGTAAGGGTAAAGGGGAAGAAAAGGGAAAGGGTAATAGAAGGGAGGAGGGACTGAGGGAGGCAGTGGTCAAAAGCAAAACACTAGCGAGGAGAAAAAAGAAGAAAGGAGAAAGAAAAGCATAAACGGGGGAGAAGGGGGAAAAGCATGGAGAGAAAGACACAGATAGTAATCATAACTATGAATGGGATGAGCTCTCCTATAAAATGGAAGTGAATAGCAGAATGGATTAAAAACCATAATCCTACAATATGCTGTTTACAGGGAACACATTTGAAAAAGAGTGACACACACAGGGTAAAGGCAAAAGGCTGGAGCAGAATATATTGTACTTAAGCTGAAGTAAAAAAAAAAAAAGCTGGGGTAGCAATCCTGATCTCAGACAAAGCAAAAGCAAAAATAGATCTTATCAAAAGAGATAAGGAAGGAAACCACATCCTGCTTAAAGGCACCATAGACAATGAAGTAATATCATTACTAAACATAGATGCACCAAGTGGTATAGCATCCATATTCTTAGAGGAGAAGTTCAGGGATTTATAGGAAGAAATAGACAGCAAAACTGTACTAGTAGGGGACCTCAGCCTCCCCCTCTCTGAATTAGATAAATCTAACCACAAAATAAACAAGAAAGAAGTTAAGGAGGTGAATAGAACATTAGAAAAGATAGGTATGTTAGACCCCGGAGAAAACTGAATGGGGATAGAAAGGAATATACTTTTTCTCAGTGGTATGTAGTACATACACAAAAATTGACCATGTACTAGGGCATAAAAACCTCATAATCCAATGCAGAAAAGCAGAAATATTAAATGCATCCTTTTCAGATCATGATGCAATGAAAATTATATGTAATAAAAGGCCATGGAAAGATAGACTAAAAATAATTGGAAACTAAATGATCTAATCCTAAAAAATGATTGTGTCAAACAACAAATCATAGAAACAATCAATAGCTTCATTCAAGAGAATGACAATAATGAGACAACATACCAAAACTTATGTGATGCAGTGAAAGCAGTTCTTAGGGGAAGTTTTATATCTCTAAATACTTACATAAATAAAATAGAAAAAGAGATCAATGAATTGGACATACAACTAAAAAAAACTAGAAAAAAAACAAACTAAAAATCCTCAATTAAATACCAAATTAGAAATATTTAAAACCAAAGGAAAAATTAATAAAATTGAAATTAAGAAAACTATTGAACTAATATATAAAACTAAGAGCTGGTTTTATGAAAAAAAACAATAAAATAGATAAACCTTTGGTTAATTTAATTAAAAAAAAAGAAAGAAGAAAACCAAATTACTAGTATCAAGAATGAAAAATGTGAATCTACCACCAAGGAAGAGGAAATTAAAACAGTAATTAGGAACCATTTTGCCCAACTTTATGTGAATAAATCTAACAATCTTAGTGAAATGGATACGTATTTACAAAACTATAAATTGCCCAGATTAACAGAAGAGGAAGTAAAATACTTAAATAGCCCCATCTCAGAAAAAAAAATTGAACAAGCCATTGATGAACTACCTAGGAAAAAATCTCCAGGGCCAGATGGATTTACATGTGAATTCCTTCAAACATTTAAAGAACAATTAATTCCAATACTATATAGACTATTTAGGAAAGTAGGTGAAGAAGGAATCTTACCAAATTCTTTTTATGATACAAATATGGTGCTGATACCTAAACCAGGAAGAGTCAAAAGAGAGAAAGAAAATTATAGACCAATTTCTCTAATGAATACAGATGCAAAAGTTTTAAATAAAATATTAGCAAATAGATTACAGCAACTTATCACAAGAATAATACACTATGACCAGTAGAATTTACACCAAGACTGCAGGGCTGGTTCAATATTAGGAAAATTATCAGCAAAATTGATCATATCAACACCAAAACTAACAGAAACCACATGATCATCTCAATAGATGCAGAAAAAGCTTTTGACCAAATACAACACCCATGCCTATTAAAAACACTAGAGAGTATAGGTATAAGTGGAGTCTTCCTTAAAATAATAAATAGAATCTACCTAAAACCTTCAGCAAGCATTATATGTAATGGGGACAAGTTAGAAGCATTTCCAAAATAGATCAGGGGTGAAACAGGGATGTCCATTATCACCACTGTTGTTCAATATGGTACTGGAAACATTAGCTTTAGCAATAAGAGAAGAAAAAGAAATTGAAGGTATTAGAATAGGCAACAAAGAAACAAAGCTATCACTCTTTGCAGATGACATGATGATATACTTAGAAAATCATAGAGAATGAAGTAAAAAGCTACTTGAAATAATAAACAACTTTGGCGAAGTTGCAGGCTATAAAATAAGCCCACATAAATCATCAGCATTTCTATATATTACCAATAAATTCCAACAGCAAGAGATAGAAAGAGAAATTCCATTTAAACTTACTTTAGACATTATAAAATATTTAGAAGTCTATCTACCAAAACAAACCCAGGAACTATATGAACACAATTACAAAACACTTTTCACACAAATAAAGTCAGATCTAAATAATTGGAAAAACTCATGGGTAGGCTTGCTCATGGGTAGGCCAAGCTAATATAATAAAAATGACAATTCTACCTAAGCTAATTTGCTTGTTCAGTGCCATACCAATCAAACTACCAAAACATTATTTTATAGAGTTAGAAAAAATAATAACAAGATTCATTTGGAAAACCAAAATGTCCAGAATACCAAGGGAACTAATGAAAAGAAATGCAGGGGAAGGTGGCCTAGCCATTCCAGATCTTAAATTGTTTTATAAAGCAGCAATCATCAAAACTGCTTGATACTGGATAAGAAATGGACTGATGGATCAGTGGAATAGGTTAAATATGCAAGACATAGTAGTCAATGACTATAATCACCTATTATTGGATAAACCCAAAGACCCCAGCTTCTGGAATAAGAACCCACTCTTTGAAAAAAAAAAGCTGCTGGGAAAACTGGAAAAGAGTATGGCAGAAACTAGGCATAGATCAAAATCTTACACCATATGCCAAAATAAAGTCAAAATTGGTTCATAATTTAGATATAAAGGCTGATACTATAAGCAAACTGGGAGAGCAAGGAATAGTTTACCTATCAGATTTGTGGAGAACAGAAGAATTCATGACCAAACGAGATAGAGAACATTATGAAAAGCAAAATGAATAACTTTGATTACTTTAAATTGAAAAGTTTTTGCACAAACAAAGCCAATGCAACTAAGATTAGAAGGAAGGTAGAAAATTGGGAAAGAATTTTTATAACCAGTGTCTCTGATAAGGGCCTCATTTCTAAAATATATAGAGAATTAAGTCAAATTTATAAGAATACAAGTCATTCCCCAATTGATAGGTGGTCAAAGAATATGTTCAACACAGTTCTCAGATGAAGAAATTAAAGCCATCTATAGTCATGAAAAAATGCTCTGTATCACTGTTGACTAGAGCAATGTAAATCAAAATAACTCTGAGGTACCACATCACACCTATCAGATTGGCCAAGGTGACAAAACAAGAAAATGATAAATGTCGGAGAAGATGTTGGAAAATTGGAACACTAATGCATTGTTGGTGGAGTTGTGAAATGATCTAACCATTTTGGAGAGCAATTTGAAACTATGCCCAAAAGGCTATAAAAATGTGCATACCCTTTGACCCAGCAATGACACTTCTAGGGCTATATCCCAAAGAGCTCATACAAATGGGAAAAGGACCCACATGTACAAAAATACTTATAGCAGTTCTTTTTGTGGTGGCAAAGAATTAGAAATTGAGAGGATGCCCATCAATTGGGGAATGGCTGAACAAGTTGTGGTATATGAATGTAATGGAATACTATTGTGCTATAAGAAATGATGAACAGGCTGACTTCAGAAAAACCTGGAAAGACTTGTATGGTCTGATGCTGAGTGAAGTGAGCATAACCAAGAGAACGTTGTACACAATAACAGTCATGTTGTACAATGACTAATATTGATAAACTTAACCCTTCCCAGCAATACAAGAATCTAAGACATCTCCAAAGACCCCGTGATGGAAAATGCTATCCACACCCAAAGAAAGAACTATGGAATTTGAATGCAGATCGAAGCATACTAATTGCTATTTTTTTTTCCTCTTCTGTTGAGTTTTGTTTCCTCTTTCTGGTGGTTCCTTCTATTGGTTCTAATTCTTACTTGCAACATCACTAATGTGAAAATATGTTTAATAAGAATGTATATGTATAGCCTATATCAGATTGTGTGCCATCTTAGGGAGGGTAGTGGGAAGGGAGGGGGAGAAAAATGTTAAACTCAAAAGCATATGGAAGTGATTGTTGATAAATCAGAATAAATTAATAATAAAAAAGAAAGGCAAAAAAAAATATCCAGTTAAGCTAATATGTTAAGTTAATATGTAAAGAACCTATCCACTGTAGTAGATAATACATTTTCGCTAGACTAAATGATGATAAAATGATGTCCTGGCAAAAAAAAATAAATAATGGAGATAGGAGAAAAGCCTACAAACAGGTAAATGTCCTGATTTTTAAAAAGGAAGAGCATATAGTCAACAAACTATAATCTGGTGATTGACAGATTCCTGAGAAATCTGAGACCTAATGTTAAAGGAACAGTCTGTAAGCAGACTGCCTTTATAAAGAATAGATCATGTTTGACTAACTTCATTTCCTTTTTTGACAGTCACTAGACTGAAAGACCAGGGCAACATGGTGGCCAAGTGGTTCCCCACCTTTTTGAGTCTGAGGACCCCTTTTCAACATCAAATTTTTTTGCATTTTTACAATTCCTTTTCCCCACAATAAAAATAATAATTGAACTATGAAAAAAATACCCTTTTAGCATATTATTTTAAGCTCCAGGCTTCCTTAGAATCTCTGGGAACCTAGAGGAGACAGGCCCTAGAGACCATGATTCAACCAGGATGGAGTTTACTGTTCCTGGCCATGGCACTTGGGCTTCAGAAGGGAAATGATCTGCTCAATGGATGGATTAGCTCATGGATGCTAAATACCACAAGTTACAGCCTGGTCCAGAAGATGACCTTCATCATCAGAATAATCCATGAAAGAAAAATACCTGCTACACAGTAAACACAAGCCTTGCAAGCCCATGAAGATACCTCCTACCTGTACCGCTTCAATTATAACCACTGTGGAATGATGACCCCTGCTTGTAAAGCCACTTTATCCAGGACATTTGTCTCTATGAGTGTTCCCCCAACCTAGGACTCTGGATCCAGCTGGTGTTCTCAAGCTGGCGGAGATGTTCCTCTGTGTAGGGAGGACTGTAACCAGTGGTGGGAGGACTGCTGAACCTCATATACCTGCAAAGAAAACTGGAACAAAGGCTGGAATTGGATTTCAGGGATTAACAAGTGCCCAGTTGAGGCTGCCTGCTATCGTTTCCCATTTTACTTGCCAGCACCAGCCTCCCTATGTGAGAACATTTGGAGTCACTCTTACAATGCAAGCTCTTTTGGCAGGGGCAGTGGCAAATGTATCCAGATGTGGTTTGACCCAGCCCAGGGAAACCCTAGTGAAGCTGTGGCTAAATACTATGTTTTTGCCTCTGCCCCAGACATCTTCAGTTGGGGGGCCAGTTTCCCCTTCTTGACTTTGACACTGCTGTTGCTTCTCTGGGGTTAACCTTCATCAGGCATGAAATCTAACCAATCTACATGCGAAACCATAGCCAAGATTTACTCTGGGTCTGAGATCCCTGGACCCCAGCTTCCTGCCTGACACAGCCTGGCTGTCCTGAAACCCTGGTGTCCTAATCTGGATTCTTCTCCCTTAAACCTGATCTGTTTGCTTGGAAACCTACAGCCCCACACACTTTGGATTTCTCATTCCCCACCCCACTACTGAGGGGTGGGGCAGGGAGGGAGTGCCTTCCTTTCTCCCCTCTTTTAAGAAGCTCCAACTCCAGTCTCCTACCTCTTCCTCTGTATAGCAAAATCTACCCCACTTCTCTTCTTTAGGGGAAATTAGATATGATTTCTACCATCTCTAAAGTAAAACCCTCCTTATTCCTTTCAAGTAAGGATCATTTCATTGATTATATTTGTATCCCTAGTACCTCATCCACATATAAGTAGGTGATTAATAAATGTTGATTGATCAAAAAAAAATACCCTTTTAAAGATTCTCTTCCAGCAAGGTGGCCCTCATGTCTATGTTGAGATCATACAGAATTCTTTGGAAGGTACAATAGCAGAGCTAACTATATTTGGTGACATTGATGATTAATATTAAGCAAGGGGCATAAAGCAATATAGGTTCACCAAAAATGTATGCCACTGGCATGGTGGGCGTACATTGATTCCAAATGGAAAATGGATCCTCCAGGGAGGGTGAGGTCTTCTATAAGCTCTTATTTTCAAGTGATATTGTGCTGAAATAATGTAGGCTTGCTCAATGAAATTCCTAATCATTCAGTAAGGTTTCTATTAAGTAGCAATATGGAAAAAAAGTGCATGAAGAATGCTTGTTATCCATACCGTGATATGAAGCTGAATGGATAACACAAGGAGCTTATCCATCAGTACATATAACTTGAACACACACTGTCAATAGCGAATTAACTGGGGCTACAACTGAATAGGAGTAGAAAGGAAGCTAGATTAAATTTTGGAAATAGTAATTTTTTTTAATGACCACATTTATCTTCATACTGCACTGCAGTCTTATCTTCTCAGGACATTCTCTGATGCTGTGGAAACCCCTTTGTCCTGGAAACACCTCACCACTGGACAACTTCTCATATTTCAAGGGTCCTCATACTCCTCAGAGGCCTCTCCCTCTGATTGGGTGATTCTTTCTAGTACCTTCATCTACTATGTCTTCATTCCTCTCCAAGCTGCACTACTTACTCATGTCCAGAGGTTTTTCTCTACCATGCCCCTGTGCCAGGTATCTTCATACCATTTTCAGCTCTCTTTTATATATTGTCTTCTCCCATTAAACCACAAGCTCCTTGAGTAGTGGGACTGTCTTTCTTTCTGCTTGTATTAGCAGAGTGCCTAGAACATAGTTAAATAGTTAATAAATACTTATTGACTTGACTTGATAAATGTTTCCTTTAAAAAGAGGTAAAGATAGCAAAAGAAGGAAAAATTTAATTTTGTGAAGGCCATGAAAAGGTAGGCACTCTAATTTGCTACTGGTGGATCTGTGAATTCATCTGATAGTTCTGGAAAGCAATTTGAAAGTTACAAAATTACTCCTACCCTTTGACTCAAAGGTAAAACTACTAGGCTTATAATCCAAAGTGGTTATTTAAAGGAAGAAAAGCCAAATATGTAAAAAAAAAATCATAATAGCACTATATCTAAGAGGAAAAAGTTGGAAACAATCTGTATGCCCAAGAGTTAGTGGAATGTCTGAACAAATTGTGGTATAACAATGAAATGGGATATTATTGTTCACTAAGGGCAGACAAATATGAAGAATTCAAATAAATATGGGAGGACTTGTATGATATGATGCAGAGTTCAGACCACAGAACTTTTCAAAAGAATAATATGCACAAAGACCACATCTTTGTAATGAAGATATATTAATGGCAATAGTACTAAAATATTAGGCATCATTTTAATAATTTGTTAGAGCTAAATTATATAACATTCATTTTAATGATTGTATTTTGATTTTGTTATAACATATTTTGTCCCCCAAAAATTCACCAACAAAATTATCAAAAGGTATAATCTCAGATAACAACTAAGCAAAACAACTTAAAAGACTAGACACGTACCTGAAACTTAACACTTTTGCGGTTTGTATCTGTTTGTTACAGGAAAGGAAAGGTATGGGTCTTTCACTTTAATAATGTGTTTGACCTGGTATTTGTTACTATTTATTATTTCTTTGTTGTATAATCTGTTGTGCATAATGTGCCTCTGATTGTGCTTTCTTCCCTCTCTGTCACTTCATATGTTTTCCTGTGTTTCTTTGAATATTTCGTTTTTATTATTTACTAATATTATTCCATTATATTTGTATATCAAATTAATTCAGCCATTCAACACTCTAGGAAGAATGGTTTATTTCCAACTTTTTGCATCTATGAATATTTAAGTGCAAGTAGATATTTTATTTTCCTGCCATTAACTTTCTTAGAGAAATTAGCCCAGTAGTGGAATTGGTAGATCAAAGCATCAGAATAAATTAATCATTTTTCTTGTATAATTCCAATGAAAAGTGTGATTAGATGGATTTACATCAAATACATCAAACGATGTATTTTTCCTGAATTTTTAAATAATCAGAACTATTTTGTCTTTTGTCGTTTATAATATTTCCTGTGTCATGGATAGTTATAAATCCATCACACATCTGCAATTATAAGAGAAAACTTTCCATTCATCTCTGACTTTTTAATGGCCAGACTTTTTATATTCGGATTATTTGTCTGATTGGAGTATGTTCCAGTGTATGGTGTGAGATTTGATCTAATCACACTTTTCACCAAACCTCCATCCAGTTTTCTCATCAGTTTTATTGATGAATGGTTTGTGTTCTTCACATATTAAAAAAATTATCAGTGACTTTGCTTTTATATCAAAATCATGTTTTAATATTCTCCTTCCCTCTATGCAACCCAACAAACATTCCATTGAAATGAATTTTTTTAAAAATAAGAAATTCAACCAAACTACATGGTTGGCTGATATTGTTATTTTATGCAAATATGTTTCCTCAGTCATTAGTTTCTTTTTTATTTTATTCCTATAAAAACTTTTTTAATGTTACATATTAAAAATTGTTTACTTTTGTATTTTGTGGTATCCCTTATCATCTGTTCAGTTAAGAATTATTAATCTAGACCTAAATTATTTGAAAAGGTATCTCCACACTGATTTTTATTCATTTTTAAAGTGATATGACTTTTTATATCTGTGTTGTGAATATATTTAGAAGTGTGTGGTGTATAGGACAACACGCTGGGATAAATCAACATTTTTTTTCCCAAGCTACATTCCATTTTTTTCCTAGCAGTCCTTATTTTCTAGAGAGACTTTTCCTAAGTAGTTTATATTCTTAGCTTTGTCAAAAACTGCACTATTGTGTTCTATTGTCTCTGATTCTTGTTTGTCTAGTCTATTCTATTGGTTTTTAATTTAATCATAAAAAATTGATTACCTATTTATAATATCTGAAATATAATATCTGGAAGTATTATGTTCTCTACATTCCTTTTTTATTCTTCCCCATTATTATAGTATCATCATTTTAATTTTAACATTTTTATTATATTTTCATATATAATCAATGAATTATTTATTTATTTGTCTTATAGAATGTTTTATAATTATATTCTATATTAGTAGTTGGTGTGGTTATTTCTTTTTGCTCTATCAAAATGAAATCCATAATTTTTTCAAAGAGGTCAATGGAGGTATAAATAATAGTTGTGTTATCATTGGAAAATGCTACAGACTACCTAAGCAAAACTAGGAAATAAATGAAAGGTTTAGGAGTATGATATAGAGGCATGATAGTAATGGTGAGGAACTTCAGTTTTCCACATCTCTCTCCCACTCCTTTCTTTCTAAGAAAAAGCAGCTAATAATTTTTTGTATTGGATTAAATAATTTAATCTTTTAAAAGGCGAAGGAACCCATAATAGACATCTGATTCTGAATCTGATTTTCACCAACAAGGATGAATTTGTTGTTGGGACTAAACATTACCTACTGTGCACCAGACACTGTGCAAGCACTTTACAAATTATACCTCATTTCTTCCTCAAATAACCTTCAAGATAGATGCTGTTATTGCCCCTGTTTTACAATTGAGGGAACTGGGGAGAAACAGAGGTTACCCAGGGCCCAGCTAATATATGAGACTGGACTTGAACTCAGGTCTTTTTGACTCTAGGCCAAGTGCTGTATCCACTATGCCACCTAGCTGCCTCTAAGTAGTGATATAAGATTGAGAAGTAATCAATCTAGTTTAAAAAATTTTTAAAGCAGAATGTCTAATAAAATCTGACTGGTACCTTAAACTTAGGGAGATCAGATTTCAAAACATTCAGAGAGGGGTTTAGGATCTCATGGACTAACCTTCTGGGAAAGCAGACATGGAGGGATGGAATTTTTTTTTAAAGAGTCAACTCCAGAAGATGACCAAGTAAGCAATAATTCACTGTAGCTCTCCCATATTTACCACCAAACAGTCATAAAATAGCACACCATAAAATAAGAACAGTAGAGTCAGCAGAAAGATGAGGTGGAGCAGTCTTTTAGCACAGGAAACTTGGAAGAGTGGCAAGAAAGTTCCATCTCACTTGGGCTTAAGGGGAGTGCATTCCAGGACAGAAAGTGTCCCAGTAAGCCAGCAGCAAGCCCTACCTCAGCAAACCAACAGGATATCCTGAGTTCCAGGGTGGTGGATCAGGCAAACACCAACACCAGGACCCCCTTACATGCCTTAGAATAGCCAGGGGAACCAGTAGATTCCAGCCCCGAGAACCACCATGTACTTCAGTGTAGCCCCAAATGATCAGGCATCCTCCAGTGACTGAATCTCTATGTGCTTCAGCACAGCCCTGGGCAAACAGGTATCCTCCAGGAGCCAGACCTCCATGTGCTTCAGTGTGGCCCTGGAGAAGCACAGAAAAACCCCACCAGGCCTCAGCACATGCCAGAAACTAACACTAGGACCCCAGCCCAGCACCAGGTGAGCTGCCAGACCTCTATGGCCCCCAGCAGTGCCAGCCACCTCCCACCACACCCCCTCAAGCACCAGACATGAGGGTCCCCTATAGGCCTCAGGGCAAGATCAGCACAGCACCAAGGAAACAACCAGGGCCTGCAGCCACTGACACAAGAAACCTGAGACAGAACCCCTTCCACCCTGGGAGCAGAGATCAAATGTAAAAAAGAGGAAAAAGACAAAAAAGAAAAGATGAGCAAAAAACAACAAAAAAAGAATCTGACCATTGAAAGTTATGATGACAGGGAAAACCAAAACACAAAGTCAGAAGAAGACAACAGTGTCCAAACACCTATGGGCAAAACCCCAAAGAAAAACAGGAAGTGGTCTCAAGCTGAGAAAGAACTCAAGGATGAGCTCAAAAAGGAGCTTAAAAATCATATAAGAGGTAGAAGAAAATTGGGAAAAGAAATGGAGTGATGCAAGAGAATTATGAAAATAAAAAAGAGTCAACAGCTTGGAAAAACTGATTAAAAAGTAGAATTTGCCAAATGGAAAAGGAGTTACAAAAATCAACTGAAGAAAACAACTCCTTAAAGAGTACAATTGGCCAAGTGGAAAAGAGAGTACAAAAACTAATTGAGGAAAACAACACCTTAAAAGTTAGAATTGTACAAGTGGAATATAAAGACTCTATGAGACATCATGAATCAATCAAAAAAAAATTCAAAAGAATTTTAAAAATGGAAGAAAATGTAAAATACTTCATGAGAAAAACAACTGACCTGGAAAATAGATCCAGGAGAGACAATACTTGAAAGCCATAATCAAAAGGAGGACCTGGACAACATCTTTCAAGAAATTATCAAGAAAAACTACCCTGATGTCCCGGAAGCAGAGGGCAGAATAGGCATTGAAAGAATCCACCAACCACCTCAGGAAAGAAGTCCCAAAATAAAAGCTCCAAGGGACATTACAGCCAAATTTCTGAACTATCAGGTCAGGGGAGAATGCTACAAGTGGCCAGAGAGAAACAATTCATATATCAGGGAGTCACAATCAGAATCACACAGGACCTGAAAACTGCTACATTAAAGAATCAGAGGTCATGGAACATGATATTCCAAAAGACAAAAGAGCTAGGACTACAGCTAAGAGTCACTTACCTGGAAAAATTAAGCATAATATATCAAGGGAAAAGTAGTCTTTCAATGAAATAGAAAGATTTCAAGTTTCCATAAGGAGAACACCAGAACTAAACCAAAAATTTGACCACCAATATCAGTACCCAAGAGAAGCATAAACAGGTAGAAAGGGAAAAGAAAACACAAGAGATTCAATAGAGCAAAACTGTTTACATTGCTATACGGGAAAATGATACTTGTAACTCTTAAAAATTGTATCACTGACAGCAACAAATAGAAGAAATATGCATAGACAGAGGATATGAGTATATGGGAATGGGATATGGGAATATGAGAGAATGACATAAAAAAATTAAGGGTTGGAAAGAAGAATACAGTGGGTGCAGAAGAAAGGGAGAAGTAGAATGGGGTAAATTGTCTCACATGAAGAGGCAAGAGAGACCTATTACAGAGGAGGGGAAGATCGGGGGAGTGATGAGCATTGCTTGAACCTTACTCTCATCAGTATTAGCTCAGAAAGGGAATAATATATACAAGTTGAACATAGAAATCTGTCTTACCCGACAGGGAAGTAAGAGTGGAGAATACTAAGTAAAGGGTGGGGGGAGGGACTGACAGAAGGGAGGGCAGATCAAGGGAGGTAATAGACAGAAGCAAAACACTGGTGAGGTGGGAAAGGGTGAAAGGATAGAGGACAAACAGGAGGAAAAATAGACTGGAGGGAAATATACAGGTAGTAATCATAACTGTGAATGTGAATGGGATGGATGAACTTTCCCATAAAATGGAAATCGACAGCAGATGGATCAAAAATCCAGAATCTGCAATATGTTGCTTATAAGAAACACACTTGAAGCAGAGAGACACATGCAGAGTAAAGGTAAGGGGCTGGAGCAGAATCTATTATGCTTCAGCTGAAGTAAAAAAAAAAAATCAAGAGTAGTAATCCTGATCTTAGACAAAGTAAAAGCAAAAGCAGACCTAATTAAAAGAGATAAGGAAGGAAACTACATCTTGCTAAAAGGTACCATAGACAATGAAGCAATCAGATTAGAAGAGCAAGTAATACCTGGCTGATCCATGGGGAGGGCAAGAATTCACGACCAAACAAGAGGAAGAGAGCATTACAAAATATAGAATAGATAATTTTAATCATATTAAATTGAAAAACTTTTGTATAAACTAAACCAATGAAACCAAGATTAAGAAGGAAAGCAGAAAGCTGAGAAATAATCTTCACAGCAAATGTCTCTGATAAAGGCCTCATTTCTCAAATATATAGAGAACTGAGTCAAATTTATGAGAATACAAGTCATTCCCCAACTGACAAATGGTCAAAGGATATGAACAGGCAGTTTACAGATGAAGAAATCAGATGTATCTAGAGGTATATGAAGAAATGCTCTAAATCACTTCTGATAGAGAAATGCAAATTAAAATAACTCTGAAATACCAACTCACATCAATCAAATTGGCTAATATGACCAAAAAGGAAAATGATAAATGATGGGGAGGATGTGGGAAAATTGAGACAATAATGTGCTGTTGGGGGATTGACCCAACCATTCTAGAAAGCAATTTGGAACTATGCCCAAAGTGCAACCGGATTGTGTGTACCCATTGATCCAGCTATACCACTACTAGGTCTATATCCCAAGGATATCACGAAAAAGGGAAAAGCACCTATCCGTGTAAAAGTATTTACAGGAGCTCTATTTGTGGGGGCAAAATATTGGAAATTGAAATATATGCATAAATTAGGGAATGACTGAAAAAGCTATGTATATAAATGTAATGGAATACTATTGTGCAATAAGAAATGATGAACAGACACATATCCAGAAAACCTTGAACGATTTGTACAAATGGATGCAAAGTGAAATGAGCAGAACCAGGAAAACACCATACACAGTATCAGTGAAATCATGTGATGATCAACTATGAATGACTCAGTTTTTCTCAGCAACACAATGATTCTGGACAAGTACAAAGGACTCATGAAGGAAAATGCTATGCATATCCAGATAGAGAACTGATGGACTCTGAATGCAGATCAAAGTATTTTTTTTTACTTTGTTCTTTCTCATGTTTTTTTTCCCCTTTATTCTGTTTCTTCTTCCACAACTGTAATGAATATGGAAATGTGTTTTGCATGATAACATATGTATAAACTATATCTAACTGCCTACCATTTTCAGAAGGGGGGATGTGGGGAAGAAAAATTTGAAACTCAAAATCTTGTAAAAATGAATGCTAAAATTTTTCTTGATATGTAATTTTGGGAAAAAATAAAATACTATTTAAAGCAAAAAAAAAAAAGAATTCCAAAAATAAAGAGAAACACTTTCTTTGAGGAGGAAAAATTAGTTAACTTTCTTAAGAGAACAAAATGAATGAATAGGGAACTCACATATGAACATGCATTCTTAAAGGCAGGTACAGAAGCAAGAACTGTAGTACTTGGGGCATCCTCATGCGCAGACAGGTTCCCTAGGTTCAAGGTATTCTGTGGGTCCATTTAACTCACAACAATGTGTTTATTATTTTTCCTAGTCAGCTACTAGTCAGACACTAATTTGCTTTAAAGCTAAGGCATTTAACTAAATACAGTAGTAAGAAAAGTAGCAAAGAAACACTTTGTCCCATTTAACTTCTGGCACACTATCTCATGAATATACTCATCATAAGTGGTTAGAATAGACATACACAGGAAGCATGTGTCTAGTGCATACATATGCAACAGCCCACTTGTGAATTTTTTTTTTTGAGGCAATTGGGGTTAAGTGACTTGCCCAGGGTCACACAGCTAGTAAGTGTCAAGTGTCTGAGGTCAGATTTGAACTCAGGTCCTCCTGACTCCAAGGCTTGAGCTATGCCACCTAGCTGCCCCTTTTGTCATTTTTAAATGGCCAGAAAGAAATCTTCCAGGTTTTGAGTTTCCCTACATTTTCTCTAACGTGGAGGATTGTAAATCCCTGCAAACTATATCAGATGCAACATACAATGCATCATCTAGAAAACAGCATATTACCTAATTATAGAAATTATCATATTACATAGTTATTGGCAACTATAGAACAAGACATATTCAGTCACCCAATTCATGATATTCATATTAGAATTGCATAGGGCTAATCATAGTATAGGAAGTAAATGTAATGCATTGCACAAAATCTAAGTATGTATGATACCCAAAATTATAAGTCTCATGCAATATACTGCTCATATTCAGTTTGACCGAAGGATCTAAATCTTGCTACTGGGCCCAGATGGCTCTGGAGGAGAAAGTGAGGCTGGTGACTTTGCACAGCTCTCCCTCACTTAAATCCAATTAACTTGCAAGTCATGGCATCATCTTCCTGATATGATGGTCCTCTTCCAGAACGAAGTATAAACAACAACAATAACAACTGCTCATGTTACACATGTAGCATGTAAGAACATAGAACATGATCATATAGCAATAGTGACATTGAATATTAGCATATACATAACACATAATACTACCAACAAAAATTAATATTAAACAATCAAATTAATAATAATTTTATATAATCATTAGTTATTTAAGTTAAATATAGTTATGAAAAATAACAATAACTGTTATTATCCTAGAGCCAGTCTAATTCCGTTTTTGTTATTACATATCTTCACTCGCCAAGGTGCTCAGTGTCTCCCACTCTCTCCAAGAGCTGGTCATATCCAATCTGTTATTTTGCCCTTGCAACATCAGTCAGGTACATTTATAGTTCTGTATGGTCCAGCAAATGAACGTTTAAGTGTTAACAGTTGCACAAAAGCCAGATCTTCCACTTGCACTATTCCTTTGACCACCATTCTTTGAAGCAGTCTGTTCATATGACTCCTAAAATCAGATACCTCCTCTTCATGCTGGTAAATATTAAAGAACTGAACATAGGCTTGACAAACTATATTTTCAGTTTTTAAGCATTCTAGCACAGGGTCCATTGTCTTCAGACTAAGTGTGAGACCAAATGATTCCAACTTACCCTACATTCCCTGTAGGCTTTCAGTCAGTCAACTCCATTTCCTCACCTCATACTCAAATGGTTCCTCCCCAGAGTGATGTGAGTTCTCTCGGGGAGAACTTCTTAGCTTAGGGATGTGCAAAAGCACCTTTAGGTGCTTCTGATCCCACAAGTATCTCTTTTCCTCAGATCACTTGTGACATCCTTTGAGTACTCTCTTTCTGATCAGTGGTTTTAACTCCATGTAGTATTTTCTCATCTTTAGTAACAGGCTTGGTGATGTTTCCAATGCTCCCAAAACTGTACAAAAGTGGGGATATTAGAATGGTCTTATCCATGTATAATTTACAGGAAATGGTTATTGTTTAGTCTGTCTTATTTCTTGAGTACTTCATGGGTCTCTAGAGTATCTATGACATCACTTAAGATACTTTTAGTGCTCTATCTCTTAAGTTATATGCAGGGGTTTATTGGATCTAGCTTGAATGTGTTGGAAGAGCCAATTGTTAAATTTTCAATATGAGAATTTATACCTCAGAAATTGGCCAACACTAGAAATCAGGACCTGAGTTATTGTTTTGTTGATTCTCTAGACTTAGGAACTTAAAAATGTGTTGTTCATATATATATATATATGTGTGTGTGTGTGTGTATGTATATATATATGTATATGTATATGTATGTGTATGTGTATATGTATGTATGTGTATATATATATATATATTCCTAGAAAGCCAAATATTAAATGCTTATGAGCACATCTTTAGTTATATGACACTCTTAACTAGCAGCCCTCCCTACAGCTCTAGGCATATTGCTATGTATCAGTTTCCTAAAGATTCAACAGCCATATTGCTTATTTTAGCATAAATTCCACTCACACTGTATACAATAATGTAATAGTTATCAATATTTAAGTATACCACCACACCATACTACAATGGTTATTTTAAAGTAACTAGTTGAGCCTGCTTAACCATATGCACCACACACTGCTGTTCTATCACAGCCTGAAAAAAAATTACTTTTTCCAATGAATTTCTTCAGAACTAGGGATACTAAAATGGAGATCCTGATTGAGTCCCCAAAGTATATTACCTAGAGCAACCTACTCTAACTGGTAGGGTCCCTAGAAAAAGTTACCCTAGCTTGAAGATATTTCTTGGGTTTGCTTCTGTTTGCAAAATATATCTTACAAGTCTCAACTGATATGTTTACTTTTTTACTCAAAGCATATAATTAGATCAAAGCAAATGCATCTAATGAAATGGGATAGTAAGAAAAATATCATTAGAATATTTTAAGCTTAAACCTGGAATATATTCTCCCAGAGATTCACTATCACTGGGAAGAGTAGACATATGTAGGGATGACATATGGAGTTACACACATAGGGAATGAAAGTACAACTCATGCTACATGTTCATTAATATTGGTGTGTGAGATCATCACGTTTCTCTGGGTTTGGTGTATAATCTCTGCTAGGAGTTACTTACTGGTAGTGTTGCATGGTCCTCTTGGATGATGCTCTCCTGATTTTGTGACTGATGGATTTCTACCTGCTGTGAGCTTTTGGGTTTCATTTCCTCAGGATGCCTATTGTCCACCTTGGCTTCCATCTTGTGTTTCAATGACTGAAAAGACTCTCCTCAGTAAGGTTAAGGTGTTAGCTCTTTATGTTTAGCTCTGATTATGAGTAGCAACATTCATAAAGGTCAAAAGCAAAGTGTCCAAAGCTAAGGTTATTCAGCCTTTTGAACTCCCTGTGTCTAAGGTTGAATTATAGTCCTTTGTCCTAGACAACTACTTGGCATTGGGTAGAAATTCCTGATATTATCTTGGGTTTCATGTACTTAATCTAAAATAAAGGTTAAGCAAAAGAAGAAAGATTCTTGTCCTCCACTGACCTGGCTCAAGTTTCTGCTTTTGGCATATGGCCAGCACCTTGTCTCCCAGTCTTTGAGTCTCCTTACAGAAGAAAAGTTGGGTAATGGTAAATAAATACAAAAGAATAGAATGGTTCTATTCAGTAGTGTCAGATATGCCAAAACTTAGAAAGGAAATGTAAAGACAATTAAAAAAACTGGGTTTTTTGTTTTTTTTATCTATATTAATTCAACAATATTCAATAAGCATGTTCACTGTCACTCAAAAAGTGGAAGGATGATCCATAGAACTGAAAACCATTTGTTTGTGGCTACTCCACAAACAATGTACCTCTCTATAATTTTAGCTACAGTATCCTCAGAAAGCAGACTTGGTCTTTTGCCAGTGTTATACCTAACATGTTTCCAGTAAGATAGAACATATTAGAGTTTATATTACATTGGCATATCACTTGAGATATTATGGTGAGGTTTTAGTGTTGGACTTTGATTTTAACATATGCACAAAAGTAATAAGAAACATATTTTATTTATTTATTATATTTATTTTTATTTAGTTATTTTAGTTATTTCATATTAAAGTATTTATGTTAAATATTTGCAAAGGAATTACTAGAAAAATAATTTTAGCTTATGTTCCCATATAGGTTGCAGAGAATGAAGAGGTAGACAAATTCAATGAACAACTCAGTAAAATCCCTCAAATTGAATTAATACAAACTTTGTTACTTGGTGCCTTCAAGGCAAAAGTGGGAATAGGTATGAGTAGTGAGAAATATATCAATGTACAAGTCAGGAAAAAGAAATAGGAGAGACCCAAAACATGTAGAACGCACAAAAACCTCTCACCTTATATCATGAGTACTTTCTTTGAGAAAAAAAAAGATATGCACTGGGGAAGGAAAATGCAAAATAACTTTACAAAAATGAAAATAATTTAAATTGACATATAGGGAAAGATTTATTGGTGTAGGAATCATCCATCAATCAGTTCTTTGTGTACAGTCAGACTTGTCAGAAATAGTAAAAAGCTAAAAGAAAAAATGAGTAAAAGTTGGGTCACACAATTGAAACAACCAAATCTTGTCCTATTTAAATATGTACTTGATAATGAAAAATGTATAATGGATAGACAACGGGACATCAACACTACTCATAATGATTTTCTATAGAAGTTTAACTGATATAAATCAATTTCCACAACAGAGACTGAAGCAGCCTTAAAATCACCTTAGTCAGCAAACACTTGACTTACTTGCAAATGGAGAGAGATGGAAGGCAAAGGCACCACTATTATGGGATATAAACCCATTTGTATCATCCTACACAGAAGGATGATTGATGATTATAAGCAGTATTGGCTCATGGAATAGAGAAGCAGACTAGGGTTTAGAGGAAGCTTTTCAAGAGACCCATTTAGGAAAAATCATCATGAGAACATTTAAGGATGATAATGGAAGGACAACAAATAGGCAAAAAATGGCAAATATCTATGAAGATTTTTTTGTAACAAATTGTTTTCCTGTTGGGGCAGCTAGGAGGCACAGTGGATAGAGCACTGGCCCTGGAGTCAGGAGGACTTGAGTTCAAATCTGGCCTCAGACACATATCACTTACTAGCTGCGTGACCCTGGGCAAGTCACTTAATCCCATTGCCTAGCAAAAACAGAACAAAACAAAATTGTTTTCCTCATTAAGGAACCACATCAGTGTCACTAAAACAGTCCCAGATGTCTTCATAGGGAAGTAGAAATAACACTAATGGGAAGACAGGAAAAGCAGCCAAATTATACAAGTATATAAAGAAGAGATTCATGCTAGAGGCAACTCAATTGTAAGGATAAGGATGAATCAATTTACAAGGTATCTGAAAGAGGAAAACATAACAAAGCCCTGTAAAATTAAAAAAAAAATCTGTCCTTATTAACAGTGAGAAAGGTGCCCAAGAAAATGTCAACTTCTACTGACCTATCTACTTTTCTATCTATAGAAAATTTTTATGAGATTAATCTATACATAAAGAGAGGACCTCTACAGTGATGGCATTAATGGGGAAAAACATGGTTTTGCAAGTGATAATTCTTTACTATATATTTACCATTTCACAATTGACTAAAACTATACTGAATACAAAATACCAATGTGCTGTTTATTATGAGAAAATATGTGACTCAATAAAGTAAAATGTCACCTTAAAGATGTTCTTCCAAAAATCTGTTTCCATTCCATATGTTGAAATCATTCAAGGTTCCTTGAAAGATATCAACAGAAATAATGCTGCTAGATGACCTTTTCATTCTACACATCAGGTAAGGTATAAAATAAGCATATGTATGCCCACCTAAGGTATTTGTCATTTTGATGGAGGAAACAGTGCAGATTTCAAGTGGAAGAAGAATGTGATGGTAAGATCCTCCAAATGCTTCTGTTCATGGATGTCATTATTCTGGTTGCATTAAAGTTGTACAACAGAGCAGATCTCCTAGAAGAGATTTGCAACCTTTCAGATGAGTGTGACCTAACCATCTACACAGGAAAAGACCAATGGATAGAGAATGTCTGTAGCTCACATTTAAATGTGCATTAGATAGATCTTTCCAACTATATGTTTATCTGGGACAGAAAGTACAAATGTATGGTAAGTTGGGTGGAGCACTTTAAATAGAGGAAGAAGTAAAGCTAACTGCTTGCAGGAAATTGCAAAGCTCCCTAAATGAGCCACAAGCTTTTTTTTTTTTCCTCCAAGAAACACAGACCCATATATTTAATAACAACATTCTACCAGTTTTATAAATTGTCAGTAAGACATGGAACATAGCAGTCTTCAAAGGATTCAAAATAAATATCATAAAAAGGGCAATGAAGAAACACACGATAAATGTGGACAAGCTCCAAAATGTAACAATGAGAAGGCATTTTTTGAAAAGAAGAGTAAAATATGAACATTAAGGAAATGTATGATAGGAAGAGAGGAATGATTGGTCACATGGTGCCTTGGACCTGGCCCTGGAGTCAAGAGGACCTATGGACAGGTAGAGAGTTCTCTACTTGTTTCTTTGCAATATGTGGAAGAAACAAAACCTCCAACATATTGGGTAGACCCTCTTTGGCAAACTTATGGAAAGTCATGGATAAGAGCCAAGTCATATGGGCAGTCAGGGACAGGATTTAAACTTCATCATTGAAGGGAACATTCAAACTAGTGAATTTTGGAATAGCCAATGTAGTATCATGGCAAGAACTGGATTTGGAGTTAGAGGACCTGAATTCACATCCTACTGTGGACACAACTACCAGTGTGACCTTGAGGTCACTTTAGTTCCCCAGCTCCAGTTTCCTTATTCATAAAATGGGAGGAGGGCATAGGGGAAATGACTGATTTCCCAGAAGCTATGTGTAAAGGAGTAAAAAAATATGCCCTGCTTTGATAGCTCTCAGTCACTCTAATGTTCCTTCTGACAATATAGAGGAATGCAATAGAAAGAGGGCTAGATTGAGTGTTTGAGAATCTGGGTTCAATTCCTGACTTTGTTATTTAGCACTTATGCAATCTTGGGAAAATCATTTAACTTCCCTTGACTACTTTGTTTTCTTCATCTATGAAAGGAGAAGGTTGTACTAGATGACCTTTAAGGTCCCTTTCAGCTCTAAATCAATAATCCAGTGATGATAATTAGGGTATTCTCCATTCTTCTGACATGTTTGTTCTTCTTAAATCTGAGGAGGAATTTAAACATAATATGAAAGCATCTCCTTCTCTCTAAGAAACTCAACATTAAGAACAGAAGTGGTAAATCATTCTTGATACTTTCTGAAATGAAGTTCACATTTCTCATTCTGTAATTTGCTTTCTCTTACTTGAGCTGTTATTAACATGAATGTCTGCCAAGACTCAAACCACTCTAGACCATTTGGGAGGAATTGCCCCTTCTGGACACACCTTAGCATGAAGGGGAAGTTTCCCTACTCTACTCACTCCTTATTCACTTCATTTGTGGAAAGGAAGACAGCTAGGATTCAGTATTTTGTTTCTGAATTACTGGATTAGCAATGGGCAGTTAGCATTCTCAGATAGACTGAATCATGAAAGTGGAAAGGGAAGAAGAAATGATATCTAGTAACCTCTAGAATCTTTGCCTGTCCTATCACTGCCTGGCTGACATCAATCAATTAAGCCAGCCGACAGTGATTTTAACTCATTATTGTACTATTTCTGGCACATATGATGCTGATGAATATGTCACTCAAGCAGCCAATAATGTTTATGGATAGAAGGTTAATGCATCGTTTATTCCACTCTACTGCCCCACCCCCATAGGTTCTTTTTATGAGAAATAATTTGTAAAATATAAGATATCCAAATGGGCAAACACTCTATGCAATGCATTTTTTGTGGCCCATAACTCTTTCTAGGCCCCCATTAGTACAACATTCCTGCTTACAACCCCAGTGCCAGCAGATTCATTAATATTCACATGAGAACTTTTCCTCACTCTGGCTGTGGAACATAATTAGGACAATCTCATCTTCATAGAAAAAATTGTTCCTGGTACCACCTGAGGCACAGCAGCACATTCTCCCTTTCTGTCCCAGTATGCTGAGAAGATCTGAAATGGAAATGTGACAAACCTCACACTCCCCTCCTACATGGAAACTCATGCCTGAGCAGCAGTAGCTTCCAGAACAATGATAGAAATAATCCTATGCAAAGCACATCACACTCGAGGTAATAGACCAAACTCTCTAAAAGTCAGCAAACTGCCTTCTGGGAAGAACAGATAAAAAAAAAAGGAACGAGAGACCTAAATTGCTACAAATCTATGCCCCCAAACTAGGCAATAGGAAATCATTTTACAGTAGTTGAATGCAGAAAGCAGACTTATGAAATATAGAACTAAGATTGCAAATTGGAAATAAAAACTGGGACTTAAAGCCCTCCAGGAAGTTAGATGAGGAGCTGCTGGATAATGAATCTAACAAAGAAAAAATTAAGAGGGGTGTTCTCGAGGTTGCTGCAGAAATCAAAGGAACTGAAGATAAAAATATTTCTCAATTTACAGAGACAGTAAACCTTTCTCTGAAAACAAGGGAGAAAAGACAATCTTTACAATCTGGGAAGGAAAGAAAGAAATGAGAAAACTTCCCAAATTGGTAGCTTGTTTGAATAATAAAAAGGAAATAAAAACACATTGTAAACACAACAGCTCCAGACATAGCCCAACACTTTAGCTTGCTAATCTAATGAAGTGATGGAAAGTGAATTCTTCATTTACTTCTTGCGTTGAAAAATGTAAACCCAAAATATGCCATTCTCTGTTACTGGGGAGGCAATTGTTGCTAAGCAAGATAGGGTTGGCAGGACCGATGCTACTTCTTAGGCAGACCCAAAGCTTTCACTCTATTTAAAGTGTGTTTATTTTTTATTTTTTTTAACCCAGAAGACTTTTAAAAATGACTTAGGAAATAAAAAATAGCACTGAAGTAGGAATAATTAAAATCCATAAAAATGTCTTAGCATTGAGGTTTGATTGTTTAAAGTGTTTAGCCTAATTTTATTTGGTTCGTAAAAAAGCTTTAAAATCCTCTTACAAACAATATTCCTACCTTATCCATTACCTTCTTTCCCCTTGTTGCTTACTAGATATCGTAACCATCTTAAAAGGGCTGGACTGAATACATATCTCATACTACAACAGCTTACTCTGCTACTTTTCTGACATTGCCTCTTCTTTTCTGGGGTTTACAACCAAAACCTTAAGTAGGAATTCTTTCTCTAAGATTTAAAAAAAAGAAAAGTTGATCTAGTTGGGTGGGAGGGGAAGCAACATAAAGGATGGTCTGAACCTAGATGTTGTTATTTATGCCAGACAAGGGAGCAGCCTGTCCTATAGAGAATCTTGCCTGTACCCCCATGGGTGGGAACTTCAGGCCCCTGAAGAGGGGCAGTAGTAGTTAAGTACTTGTAAAGGGAATGGAATCACACTCTGTGACATAGGTTATGGAGGGCAATTAAGGATAAGGATGACATTTTATTAATTGGCTCAAGAAGGAAATATCTCCCCTTCACCCCAAAGGGAAGCACCCTGCACCCCATGTTATTGCTCCAAATGAAAGGCATAGTTGCTCAGGCTCTAACCATTTTGAAGAAATCATTGTGAGTGCCATCCCTCCCTCCCAGAGGGTCCTCATTGTGCTTGCTTAGTCTCTTATGATTATAGGATTTAGACCTGAAAGGGACCTTTGAAATCACCTAGTTCAACTCTCCCTCCAAATAACAACAATAACAACAACAACAGCAACAACAAAAACAACAAGACTCAGAGAAGACCTAACAGTTATGCAACTAGTAGCAGAGCCAAGTTTTTAATCCCAATTGTCTAGTTATAAACCCAGTGCTCTTTTCCCTTTGCCACACTCCCTCAACTCCACCGTGTGCTACAATGCATTTGTTAGCTAGCAAGAGTGAGGGGAGGCTTGCTAATTTGCATGAATGGTCTTTCACATAAGAAAGATCCCTTGAGGTGATCAATATCACTGATGCCACATTATAGATGAGATATCCATAGCTGAAGACAATTTTATTAGGTAATTCCCTATAGGAGCACATATCTCATTCTCAGTGGATTTTAGTTTCAAAGGGACAGTCTCTGAAGGAGTAGATACATCCAGAGCCAAAACAGATGGTCGTGTATCTTTGATACATTCAGGAGAATGATGCCAGTGGCAGAAATGCAGTAAATTTTCTTGCATATAATGTCATACAAAATATGTTAGTGTAAGGTAAAAGGTAAGGAGATAGATGAATTGCCAGAAATGCATTATGTTAGAAAGCTTTTTATTAGACACTGGGTTCCAATCCTTTTTTCCAGAGGAAGATTTTTTTTTTTTACTTTCCCCAGAACCTGAGTTCATCAGTAGGGAAAGGGAAAAAGTGATGTTAGTGATGCTGCTCTGAGTATCTGGACATTGGTTGCTTCTAAATACATCCCCTCTCTTCCCTGTTTAGATAGCTGTCCAGTTGCAGAATGCAGGCTTGAGGAGCCATTACTTCCTCTTGATTAACCATGTACAGTTCAGAGATGGGCCAGTGGGGAACTTCAAACATAGTTCTTATATCTTTGTAATGTGTTTCCTTTTCTCACCAAGCCCTTACTTCATCACTTTTTTAACCCCCCAAAAATGGTTCTTTGTTTAAATATGATTTAAATCAAATCATATTTGTATCACTATTTCTGTGCTAAATACTCCTGTTGAAATAGATATAGCCTCTTCCTAGTCTCTTCCTTTTAGAGTATGATTTTAGTGTAGCTTCTTGGTTATGACTAACTTCCTGAAAAAAATGATAATTATTGCTGTAGGATTTAGTCATTCAACCACACACCTGTGAATATATTCACAGCAAATCTTTAATCCACAGACTTGCTTGCAAAATAGACATTGTTGGCATGCACGGGAGAAACTGTTTACTGATTTAAGTACCAAGTCAGGTGACATGCAATCTTCTGAGCCTTTGACTGGACATTTGGGATTTTTAAATCCTGGATCACTCTTTTCTGATATCTTTATTGTTTTTTCGTGTAAGAGTCTGCTAAATCAGTTTCACCTCTTCTTTATACAGCTGTAGTGATTCACTCCTAATAGGGCTACATGTATTGCTTTAGCTTATGTAACTTTATGCTACATCTTAAGACAGGTTGTACTTAGGGTAAGCTTATCAGAATTTATAGGAAAGCATCTCAAAATATGTTTAAACAAAGAAAACTTTGCTTACACTCTGTCTCCATTTGCTTCATAATCACATCCTTTGTATACTTCCTGTGCATATATTCTCTCACATTTAGAAAATGATGTCTGCTCTAGTCAATTAAAAGAAACTCCTCACAGTGATGTTTTAGAGCACTTCTCCTTCATCCTAAGCCTCCTTTGACTTCTCTGCTTCATTTCAACCAATCATTCCTGTTTCAATGTTTCTGACCTTGCTTTCTGGGGAACATCCTTTCCAAATTCACATTTGATTTTCTAAGTACTTACTCATCCTGTTTCTTCCAGGATGACTCCTCTTTTCTCCACCTCACATTAGTTGTGAGTATTCCTTAGGGCTCAATATTGGTCCAATCATTATCCCATCTGTTCATTCATCTCTCTGGGAACTTCATTCACTCTGAAGGTCAGTCTTGGGCCCCTTTAGAGCAGGGACTGTTCCATTTTTATTTTTGTTTCCAAAGCACAGAACATACTGCTTAACATGTAGTAGGCAATATGTAAGTGTTTGTTGATTGATTTTTTGATTAGACAAAATGATGTTTATACTTCATAACCCTATCCTCCATTCTGTGTGATTGTGTGACCCTTCCCAACAAAATGATTACATTTGTTCTGCTCCATACCATAACAACCCATCCATTGTTGCCGATGTTGTTCAGCTGTTTCAGACTTGTCTGAGTCTTTGTGACCCTATTTGGGGTTTTCATGGCAAAGATACTAAAGTGGTTTGCCATTTCCTTCTTCAGCTCATTTTACAGATGAGGAACTGAGGCAAACAAAGTTAAGTGGCTTGCCCAGGGTCACACAGCTAGTAAGTGTCCGAGGACCTATTTGAACACACAAAGAGTCTTTCTGGCTCCAGGCCCACTGCTCTATCCACTGTACTACCACAATGCCTGTACAGAACCACATGTTTTTGATATTTCATAGTCCTTTTTCTTCATCAGAAGCTAACTTGTGGTATGGTACTTTGGAAACAATATCGAATTTGAAATCAGAAGACTTGGATTTGAATCATGACTTTGCCACTTACTATGTGAGATATCTTGGGCATGTAGCTTGTCTCTGGGCCTCATTTTGTAAACTGTAAAATATAGGCATCATAACCCCCTCATTTGTAAAATGAAGGGCTTGGTCTAAAATCTCCTAGGCCCCTTCTAGCTCTCAATTATGACCCCATGAAGCTGTCCTATGTTCTATTCCATTTGTGCTCTAGTAGAGGACAGACCAGCTAAGGTGGTAAAATAATTTAAGCTATGGTTTTAATGGTAGTTAGTGGATTAATGTATTTCCCTTCCCAGATAACATTTGTATTTTAATAGTCATTTACTACCTTAACCCCAAGGAGTAACTTATGGCCTCTGGAGCAGGAGTCCAATCTAACCTCCAAACTTCCTTGAAGATATTATACTGCTTCATATTTATGTTTATACAGTTTCAAAAGGGTATTAGTAAGGATGTACTCCCATCCTTCATCCTCCCTCTGGCTCCACTCATGAAAACTTTATGTATGTTTTACTCTTTATGAAACTCAAAAAATACTTTGCCTGACCTAAACTTCCTTTCCCACAAACATATCAAAATAACCTTAAGACAAATAAAATAAACATATCTTTTTTATTACCTTGATCTTTTGTTGAACTTAACACGTTGAGACCTGGCCTGGGGCATAACAGGAAATCTTTCAAGCAAGAAAAATACCACATTAGACATAGTTATTCTCAAGCAAACATACAGCCTGTCATTGGAGATCCATCAGAGACAGTTAAGGAATGCAAACAAGGGGAAACTCAAATAGAAATATTTGTTCTTCCTTGGCTCATTCCTCAGCTAAAACAGATAGCAGCCTCCTGTTATATCCTAGAGGGGTCCAGGGTAGTATCTTGGCCAATTGGACATAATATGGAGAGATGTTATATATCCCTCTCCTTGGCCATAAGAATATCTTTGGAAAACTAACCATAGTTAGAATATCAGGTTCATCATATCATTCTGTCTTACTGCCTACCATCCACCCTAGCTGCTTTAAATGTCCATGGCTATCTGATTGAGGAACATAAATGGAGAGTGGTAATACCATTAAGTTAATTCTCTTCTGACTTTAGTGGACAGCACGCTCAATATGAGAGGCAGTATGATATAGTGGAAAAGAGCGCTAGGTCTGGAGTCAAAGGTCTTGGATTCAAGTCTGAACAATTCCATTTACTACCTATGTAATTGTAAATCAAGGTATCTAACTCTTTGATCTCAGTTTCCTCATCTGTGAAACAAGGAGGTTGAAATAGATGTCTTCTAAGATCTCTTTTAACACTATTCCTATGGTCCCCTAATTTTTTTTTTTCAGATGAACAAACTGAGACTAAGAGGAAGGATATGACTTGCTTAAGGTAACATACATATAAAGTAGATGAGCCAGGATTCACATCCAGGTCCACTGACTCTAAAAGCCTTGCACTTTCTACTGCACCAACCTCCAACATTGCCTTCAACACTGAACTGCTTTAAGGAAGAATTAATGTTAGTCTAATAAGGCCATAGCTCATGCATGGAGCTAAACTCAGTTTCCCCAACCATTTCCAGCAATTCATTTGGCTCAGCACTGAAGGACATACATTTTGGAAGGACAGAACAATACTCTTATTTGTTCCTTGGACTACACGCCAGCAGTGAAAAAGGCTGCTTATGTTGGAGAATATGGCGTTGAACCAAGAAGAACAACCCTGACTTTATCTTCTAGTACCCTATCTCTTCCTCTCTGCCAAGGATGCAGGGACTCTACATCCATGTGGCACTTATATAGCAGCTGCTTACACATGGTAATTAGAACATGTGTATGCTTTGGTGATCCTTAGTCAAGATCTCAAGGATCTGCTTTCTTCTTCAGTTTGTGTTTATTTCCGAGAAGATAGGTGAACCAAACAGTGATCCTGAGATAAGTATTTTCAATCTTGGAGTCACCCACATGAATTTGAGAATTTAGGACCCCCTGGGTCCCTTAGCCAGAGCTGATTAGCAGAAAGCAGTTTTGTGCAACTATATCCTTCTAGTAGAAGGTGATCACAGCTATGTGTGATTCCCAGTATGAGCCCTAGCTGTCATGAAGAAAAGGATCTTAAGTGAATCTCTTTGGTTTTTGCACTTGAGAGCTAAGGTGAAAGTCAAATGACTTTTAAATAGTCACACTAAGTACTCCATTGTTTAATGGTATAAATAATAAACTCTTGTTAAAGGTTACTGTGTCATGTATTAAGTCTTTGTTAATATGCACTTCTGAGTCTTTTATATTTTCAGCATTTATTTTGTAATAGCAGAATAAATAACTTTCTTCTATCTACTCTGGGGCAGCTAGGTGTATACTGCAGTGGATAGAGTATGGGACCTGGAGTCAGGAAGACCCGAGTTCAAATCCAGCCTCAAATACTTACTAGCTGTCTGGGCAAGTTACTTAACTCTGTTTGCCTCAGTTCTCTCATCTGTGAAATGAGCTGGAAAAGGAAATGGCAAATTACTCAAGTACTTTTTGCCAAGAAAACCCCAAATGAGGTCACAAAGAGTCATACATGACTGGGAAATGACTAAACAACAACAACATATCTACTCTACCTTGTACATTAAGTATATTTCTCATACCTTTTGGGGTAACCCTAGACATAAGTCAAACCTAAGTTTTAAATGATTTTCCCTGGGGTTTTCAAGGTGGTAAGGAGCCAAAGATAATTAAAATGAACATTACTAATAAGTTGGAGATCCCAAGTTTGAACCAACATATTCTGACTCAAAGTCTTATGGGCCTTCCAATAGGCCACTATACTGCATCAATTATTGATAACTCACAGTTTACAAGTGGACTTACAAAAAAATTAAATGCTACCATACTTTAATGCAAGTCATTAAAATACTTTAGATTTCATAAAAATGCTATTCCCACAGCTCTCAGTTAGTACCTAACATGTTTTTGACCATACGTACACATGCCTGAGTAGAGACATTTATAAAATATAATATGCATAATACTTTGGATTTTTTATTTATTTATTTGTTGGCAATGAGTGTTAAGTGACTTGCCCAGGGTCACACAGCTAGTTAAGTGTTATGTGTCTGAGCTGGATTTGAATTCAGGTCCTCCTGAATCCAGGGCCGGTACTCTATCCATTGTGCCACCTAGCTGCCCCTACTTTGGGTTTTTTAAATAAGCTTTTATGATTAGCTCGGTAATTTTAAAAAATATCTTCATGCCCTAAAGATGAATTTTAGTGATATGGAAGGCAGGCTATGTAATAGATAGAATATGCAATTATGTATCTGGAAACTTGGGTTCATATCTCTGCTCTTTCACTCAATAGATATTTGGATAAATCAAATGACCTCTTGATTTCAGTTTCATCAACTGCAAGATACAATGTGACTTCTAAGTTTTCATACATGTCAAACAATCTGTGAACTAATACATATCTCTTACTAGATGAAAAATAACTAGTCACTTTACTTTAGATACATAAATAGGCTTATTGAACTATCAGTAAGGAAATATAAGTACAATTTAGGCCGAAAGAGGAAGTCGGTTGGTATCTGACTCACCCATCAGAAAAACAAGATTTTAAGAAACATGAGTTATTTTAAGACTGTGAGTGATCTCAGCCAAATTCTGAAAGAAAAAAATCTCAAGTTTTCAGTACTTTGTTTTGTTAACTTACTAAAAGAGAAAGCAATTTTTGTTGTTGTTCTACGTAAGAAAAAATGCTTTCATCAAAGCAATACACTTGAAATATAACTAGAAAAATAGCTAGAAGTTTTATGACCAACAATAATAAAACCAATTTATTTTATAAACTCTTGAGGCAAGTATTTGCAGTTCTTGTTGATTCTGAATGCACTGGCACTGATAAATCACTACATAAATTTTGAGAAGCATTTTTAAGAGCTCAACCACTGTTATCATGAAATTATAACACAGTAATACACAAACACCAGGTGGGGTGACAGGCTTCTTTTGAGATGGCCAAAATTAAACTCTTCTTTGACTGATAAAAACCTTCCGGAATGAAAGTAAAGATGTCACAAGAAGCAAATGAATTCATTTAGAAGAAAAACACAAGCAGTATCATGGTTTGGCTAACATGACATCAAGTTAATGCTTAGTGGAAACAATTGCTCACTAATCATTGATGACTTAATATAATGGTACATGTCTTATCATGAGGCATAACTTATGGGTGATAGGTGGTCAAGTGATGTGACTGCTACTGGATTTGCCCCCACTGTGCTAGATTTAGGTTAAAAAGGCAGAGGAATTGGAAAAATACAAGATATATCTCCTATGGAAAATTCAGTGGTCATCCTCAAGAGATAGCAAGTTGACTCTCAATGTAAGTTTTCAATCAAAGGCTCAATGGATACTTGTCAGGGATATTATGTATGAGATTCATGTTTTGGTTAAGGTTAGAATGGATTAGTTCCCTTCACTTGAATTATCTGCACTTCCTTTTCATCTTCTCCTCTTAGATTCCTGTTTTTCCTTAAGGCTAGCTTCTATGTGAATATTTTCTTAATCCCCACATCTGCTGGTGCCTTCTCTTAAAAAAAAAATACTTTGCATCTATTTCATAAAAATTTCCTTATATATGTATGTTTGTCTAGAGCAATAGAATATAAACTTTTTGAAAGTAGAAACTACTGAACTTTTGTCTTTGAACCCCCAGCACCTTTCATAATGTCTTGCACATGATAGGAGCTAGATAGATGATCATTGATTGAATAGACCTATCCCTCATTGGCAGGGTGTAAACCGTTCTTCTCCATCCATACCTTTATTTCTATTCCCAAAGTTACTCCTGCCTTACTTGTCCTCACTTTAGGAATCCTAATACTGACTATTGCCATATCATCCCTGTATGACTCATTTTTTTTTTGTTTGATGTGGTTGGTTTTAGTCCCTTCCATTTTTCCAGTGTTCTGAACTCCCAATGATAAGACCCAATGTCACCCATAAGTGACATTTCCCCCTCTTCAGGTCCAGATACTATCCTTTTGATCTTGACCTAAAATGCTGAGTACTCACCTTCAACTTGTTGGACTATCCATAACCCAAACTCTACCAGGCTAGAATATCCTAGTTCCATTTTCTATCATTCAGCTTTTTTCTCATGTGCCATATGCCAGTTAGTTCCAGCTGTAACAAGGGATGCCCACTACCTGATGACCCAATTCCCCACATCCTCTCAGCTTGCTCTGACTCAAACCAGATAGCTACTGAACTTCAGGAATAAATACCCTGACCTCAATTCCCTGCTGCCCCATGCCAATAGGTAATTTCAGCATCTAGCAGCAACCTTTTCCCCCTACACTATGAGAGAGGTATGGTAACAAGTTGAAAATACTATCTTTCTATAGCAAATAATTAACATGGGCTAGGGAGGAATGGGGATAATAATAGATTCCCTAGGAGCTAAGGCTTATTGTTACTCAGTCATGTCCAACTCTTCATGATCCCATTTGGGGATTTCTTGGCAAACCAGAAATAATGGTGCCAGGTACATTCATGCCAGCAAGAGACTGACTTTTCCTGTCCACAGGCTGCATATTGGGCAAGTCTAAAGCTTAGAAAGAGTACCCCTGAAGATGTGCTATGTTGTAAATGCTTTAATTCAACTCAGTATAGTTTATTCAGTGCTTTACTGTGTCAGACATTGGTAAGGAAGGAGGACTAGTATAAAAAAATGAGTAAGATCAAGGTCTTGCCCTAACAGGGCTTATTCTCTAGTAGAGGAGATATACAGAATCATCACACAGAATGACATCAAATACAATGAGATATGAGGAAAAGTACAAATGACATATGAGGAAAGATCATTTGGTTAGGAACACCTAGCAGGTGCAGGTATTCCATAGATAAAATGTAATATCTATACCATTTTTTAGGCACCAGGATGATGTCCACCAATCTTTCCATCTAACCATCTATCTATCCATCCATTCATCTATTCATCCATAAATTAATTAAACAAATACTTATTGAATAGGTACTATATGCCTAACATTGTGCTGGGTATTATGGAGGATTCAAAGCATAAAAAAAGTCTGCCTTCAAGGAGCTTTTAATATAATTAGGGTGAAGAAATGAGAGGTAATACAGCCATAAATCCAAGGACAGTGACCTTGAGAGATTTCCGTTTTATTACTTAGAAAAAAATCTTACTGTTGAGATAATAGTAGAAGTAGAGACTTTGCAATGAAGGATTATATTGCTCTGTAATTGACTCCATACTGAGTACCAATAGTTAATTAGTGCTTTCCAGGACATTTTGTTTTATATCTGCCATAGTAGATCTACATGGTGATTTTGGATACCTGGATCAAGAGAGGACATTGTTTTTTTGCCGCCAGTGGCAGCAGATGCCTATACAGAGTGTGAAATTTAGGCCTAATATGTTCAATAGAAAATGCTAACTCACATTAGGAAGAAGTTGGGTTCTGTTACATGCTAGGAATTCAGGGAAATCAACTGAGTATGTCTTGATCCCACAAGTTCTCTGTTCACAGTGGAAAAAAAGGACAACCGAGAGCTAGCTTTTTTTCTTGTCTAATACTTAAAGAATGGAGGAGATTCTCAGGGAACTGAAGACACCCATAGAAACTGGTAAGAGTGATCAACACCTTGAGCCACTCACATACTCTACATTGGAATTGCATCCTGAGAGGTATGTGGATGTTCATGGGCAGTCTGATCCATCCAAACATTCTAAAGGTGTCAGCAGAAGGGCCAAGTCCTAGACTGGTGAAAAAGCTTAATATGATTCTTCGGATTAAATGAGAAAAGTAGTTACCCATTAAGGAGAAGAGGACTGACTCTGAAGTCAAAAGACCTAGATTCAAACTCCACCTCTGATACTTACTACTTGTATGATCTTGGGTAAGCCATTTAGTCTCCTTTGGGCCTCAGTTTCCTTATCTATAAAATGGGATTTAGATTAAATGACTCTGAGGTATCTTCTAGCTCTGGAGCAATTATCCTTTGTTGATTGTTGCAGTGCAGGTAATCTCAACATAGACTATTATGTGTTGCATATAATTAATGAATATTAGTATGCAGTGTTATGCATGTACTATTGTAGTGTTGTATGTTTCTGCACATAATTTATACGCTTGGCTGCAGAAATGTAATTTTACTATGTGATTTGTACCTCATTTAGGTTTGTATTCTTAGTTTAATATTTGTTGTATCATATATACTATAGATTGGATGTTAAATATTATGCTAGTTACAATCACTGATGATAGTTGCATTTACTTCCAGTGTGAATGCCATGTATCATATATCTGCATGTTCATTATACTATCTAATTAAATTTTACTTTTTAATTTATGTTGCATATGATATTTGTTTATAGATGCTTGTGCATATCTCATGTAATTCTGGAATACTGCAAATTCTTAAAATGAGTTGAGAAGGGATGTGTGGTGGAATGTAGGAAGACAGTGAGAGTTTATGCTGGTTAAATATAGCACTAGTGGTAGGAGAGCCCAAATTGATGAAATATCGAATCTTTCTAAGTATTGAAATGTAGAAGTAAGATGGCATTTTAATAATAAGCATAATAACTTTGCGTGGCATACTGTTTTGATGAGCTCCAAACTATGAAATGAGCAGATATCTTACTCACTAACTGAGTGTTTTTAACAATCTCCTCATCCTCCCCTCCCCTTTCCCCTATCATATTGGAGTTACATTCAATTTTCCATTTTGAGCCTTGCTTTTCATGCATTTAAAGTGCTGAGCAGCTGTTTATTTGGAAAGGTTCCATTATGGCCATAATAATCTTCAACTAATTGCACATCAAATATTTATTTCTTGCACATTAAATTAATGAAGCAGTTTCAACAAGAGAAAAATCAGATCAAGTTGGCAACCAGGGCCTATAAATACATGACAGGTTTCCAATGCTTTTCTGGCAAGGATACCTCAATATGGATTGACAATTTTTGTTTTGTTTTGTTTTTTGTTGGATTTTTGCTGTTACCTAACTGTGATTTTTCTGCAAACACAAAGTATGTTTACAAATTACCTCCATAATTTATCCTCGATATACCATATTAATGGGCTTCTCAAATAAAAATGAATGATGAAATTAATTTTGAGATAAAGTCATTTTTTCCTCACATAGCTGGCCTTGTTATTATATAGTTTTATTTGACTTTAATTTAATAAACATGTTTTCTTATTCTAATCTTGATACTTTTAATGCTTCCAACTGGCAATTCATAGTTAAAGCCAGTTCACCAATAGAAAGTAACAGTTTAACCACAATTTAGTCCTAAAATTGACTTGAACTTTCTCCTTTTTTTCCCCTCACTATTTGTATTTATTCAATGCGAGAACCTTGATGTTGTTTTCTTTTCATTTTCTATTGGAGTGTAGAAAATGACTTTAATAGAAAATCTTTTTTCAGTTAGAAAATTCTATAAGAGGTTGATCTGTTGGAGTTCTAGATGGAATCCACAGATTTCCTTTCTTGGAGTGAAATTCCTTGCCTTTTCATAGTCAAAAACAACATGAATAGGACCTACATAAAGGTCGTGGAATGTTTACACAACCTTGATTAGAAAAGGGTAGTCTCAACCTTTCCTTTTTCTGAGGTGAGGATTTATTTTGCAATAGTTGAGAAAGTAGGATATGTATCCTAAAGACTCTCTATTGTATTTATTCCACATATGGATAGAATTGCCATGGATAGTATTAATGGAACAAAAATACATCCCATAGTGCTTTGCCTTATTATTGAAAACTTTCCATTTGTTTCCTGAGTATATTTTCTTAGCTCTTTTCTTCTTACCATCTTGACTAAGTTATTATGTTAGGTAAGAAAAACAGCTAATTTTGCCACTTGAGGGAAGACTATTTTAGTATAGTCCTGGTAGTGCATCACATCTTCCTTTCTAATTACAAACTTAAAAAGAGTTCACTCAGATCCACAAACCCATTAATTTTCTGGCTAGGTACATCATAAGGCAACTTAAGAACTCATGTAGAACTACTAAGGCATTTATAAACTAATTTTTTAGAGGTTCTCCTGACTCTTCAGATTTTTCATCTTGTCCTCACTTGAGTACCATCATACCTTCCTGATGCCGAGATCTGTTTTATGTGGTGTCTTACTTCCTTAGGTTGTAAGCAACCTAACGGTAGGGACTCTATTTTTTTTTTTTTTTGGAGAGGCAATTGGGATTAAGTAACTTGCCCAGAATCATACAGCTAGTAAATGTTATGTGTCTGAGGTTGAATTTGAACTCCAGGACCAGTGATCTATCCACTGTGCCACCTAGCTGCCCCCTTTGTTTGTATTTGTATTCACAAAGCTTATCACAGTGCCTGGGACATTTTAAGTGCTTGTTGTTGTTCAGTCATTTCAATTGTGTCTGACTGTTTTTGACCCCATTTTGGGGTTTTCCTGGCAAAGATACTAGAGTGGTTTGCCATTTTCTCCAACTCATTTCACAGATGAGGAAACTGAAGCAAACAGAGTAAAGTGATTTGTAGGTGTCTGAGGACAATTTGAACTCAGGGAGAGGAGTCTTCCTGACTCCAGATCTAACACTCTGTCCATTGTGCCACCCAGTTGCCCATGTTTTAATCTCTCTTTCTCTCTCTCTCTTTCTCTCTCTCTCTCTCTCTGTCTTTCTTTCTCTGTCTCTCTCTCTCTCCCTCCCTCCTTCCCACCCCTCCCATTTCTTTCTCAAGTGACCTAAAATCTTGAAACAAATTAAGCAATTCTCCAGCACATAAGAGACAAAAAAATAGGGTACAAGGCCACTAATGATCAAGATTATCATCTCTGAGACTTTAAAGGTGATTACTTAAAAGATACATATGATCATTAGGTCCAAAATCATAAAATCTATGAATTATATACATATATAAGTTTATTGACAACATTTTAAAATGCTAAAGTTGGAGACCATCTGTTGATCCCTTTTGTAATATGCTTTTAAGGCTTCATTGTCTAGCTGTCTGAGTTTCTAAAAAGATAGTGACTAATATAGTGGGTTTTGTTTTTAATCTTGGCTGAGGAAAGGCTATGGTAAGAGGGACCTGTGCATGGAGTCAAAAAGTTGGGAAAAGATTTTGAGCAAGAACAAGGAGGTGGAATCAAGGCTAAAGTAACAGACTAAAAATGGGGTAACTGGAATAGCTAGTTTTTGGAAGTGATGAGGCTCCACCTTTGCTTCCAAGTCCTTCACTCACCTTGGTTGGACAGAATAGCTGGGGCCAGAGTAAGAGTCATGCCCAATTGTTGATGAACTTCCCTGTCAGAGAACTCATGCATATGGAAAAGTAATGATATTCTCTCTCCCTTCTCTTCCTGCCTGAGGGGATATATGTTTAATATTTAATTTTTTCCAGTTCTTTAAAGTTAAGTTTATAACTACTTAATTACTTTTGATGTTCTAGTTATATAAAGTTTTGATCATAACTATTTTGGTTTGAGTGCCTCATTAATTTGTAAATGGGAAATTACAAAAAGAAGGACGAATGATAACTGAGGGCTCCTGACCTAAATGAGAAAGAATATTATTGATGGCTTATATTTGATAAGAATCCTGGAAGCAGAGATAGTCAAACCATAGGACTACAGGTTCTTCAAAGTAAACACAGGTAAATCATTTTGGCTGTCTGCTGGGAGCAAGGTTTTTGTCAGGTGATCATGTGGCCCTTTCACTACTGTTTTCTTTTCATGCAAGCTTATAAAGACTTTCCTGTAGGGGAGCAGATAGGGGACAGGAGGGAGGTGGTGGTAGAGAGAGTAATGCAGCTTAAATCTACAGTGACTTGAGGCAGAGCCAAGATGGCGGAGTAAAAGCAGTGACTTGCTTGAGCTCTCCTCCAAACCCCTCCGAATACCTATACAAAATGGCTCTAAACAAATTCTAAAGCAGCAGAACCTACAAAAAGATAGAGTGAAACAAATTTCCAGCCCAAGACAACCTGCTTGGTTGATTGGAAAGGTATATCGTTCTGGGCTGGGAGAAAAGTGCAGTTTGGTGTGGGCGTGCAGGCAAGGCAGGCCTCAGCGAACCTGGAGCAGCCCTCAGAGGACTGAATCATGGGCAGCTGTGGTGGTTTCCAGAACTCTCAACCCACAAATGCCAAAGACAACTTAGAAGGTTAGTGGGAGAAGTCTGTTTCTGAAGTGAGAGAGAGAAGCACAGTGGTCTCAGCTCCAGTGGAGCCTGGCCCGGGAGTGGCAGCTGCTTCCTGAGCTTCCAGGCCAAAGACTGAGGGGGAATTGAGTGGCTGATCAGAGGGGGATTGCAGAGATCTCTTTGCTGGTGCAGGATTCCCTTGCTTTGCCCATGCTTGGATCTGGGTCACAGTTCAAGGTGGTGGTCCTGGGGCGAGAAAGCGCACTGGCGTGGTGGAGCTTGTAGTGGCAGTGGAGAAGAAATCCTCCTCACAGTTCTAAGACAGAAAAGAGTGCTTCTGGTCACTCGCAGAGGAGAGCACAGGCCAGGAAAGGAGTAAAGACCTTGCCCTGGATCATAGCACCTTGGAAGACCTGAAAATTTACAGGTCCCTAGAAATATCTCTGAAAACAGCTGCACAAAACCCTGAAGTTTGAGACAGCACATTCTCCACACTGGAAACAGACCTCTACCTTAACAAAGAGTTTATAACTCAAGTAATTGACTGGGACCATGAGCAAACAGCCCAAAAAGAATCAGACCATAGAATCTTTTTTTTTTTTGGTAACAAAGAAGATCAAAACATATGACAAGAAGAAGACAACACAGTCAAAGCTTCTACTTCCAAAGCCTCTAAGAAAGATATGAATTGGTCCCAGATCATGGAAAAGCTCAAAAAGGATTTTGAGAAGCAAGTAAGAGAAGTAGAGGAAAAACTGAGAGTGATGCAAGAAAATCATGAAAAACAAGTCAACAGCTTGCTAAAGGAGACCCAAAAAAATACTGAAGAAAATAACACCTTAAAAAATAGCCTAACTCAAATGGCAAACGAGGTCCAAAAAGTCAATGAGGAGAAGAATGCCCTAAAAAGCAAAATTGGCCATATGGAAAAGGAAGTCCAAAAGCTTACTGAAGAAAATACTTCCTTAAAAATTAAAATGGAGCAGTTGGAAGCTAGTGACTTTATGAGAAATCAAGGCACTGTAAAATAAATCCAAAAGAATGAATAAACAGAAGAGAATGTGAAATATCTCATTGGAAAAACAACTGACCTGGAAATTAGATCCAGGAGAGAGAATTTAAAAAATATTGAACTATCTGAAAGCCATGATCAAAAAAAGAGCCTAGACATCATCTTTCAAGAAATTATCCAGGAAAATTGCCCTCATATTTTAGAACTAGAAGGCAAAATAGAAATTGAAAGAATCCATTGATCACCTCCTGAAAGAGATCCCCAAAGGAAAACTCCTAGGAATATTGTAGCCAAATTCCAGAGTTCCCAGGTCAAGGAGAAAATATTGCAGGGAGCCAGAAAGAAACAATTCAAGTATTGTGGAAACACAATCAGGATAACACAAGATTTAGCAGCTTTTATTCTGGAGGCCAAAGGAGATAGGATTACAAGCAAGAATCACCTCCCAGCAAAACTGAGTATAATCCTTCAGGGGAAAAATGGTCATTCAGTGAAATAAGGGACTTTCAAGCATTCTTGCTGAAAAGATCAGAGCTGAATAGAAAATTTGACTTTCAAATACAAGACTCAAGTGAAACATGAAGAGGTAAACAGGAAGGAGAAATCATAAGAAATCATAAGAACTGTTTACATTCCTGCATGGAAAGATGATATTTGTAACTCATGAGTCCTTTGTCAATATTAGGATAGTGGGAGGGAAAAATTATATATATATGTATGTGTATGTGTGTGTGTGTGTGTGTAGATAAATTATAGATAGATAGAGGGCACAGGGTGAGTTGAAGATGAAGGGGTGATATCTGGAAAATAAAATTAAGGGGTGAGAGAGGATTATACTGGGAGAAGGAGAAAGGGAGAGGTAGAATGAGGTAAATTATTTCACATGAAACAGACAAGAAAAGGCTTTTACAGTGGAGGGGAAATGGGGGAAGGTGAGAGGGAATGAGTGAATCTTATTCTCATAGGATTTGGCTTAAGGAGGGAATAACATACACGATTGGGTTTGGGAATCTATCTTACCCTACAGGAAAATAAAGGGGAAGGGGGACAAGAGAGCAGGGGAATGATAGAGGGTAGGGCAGATTGGGGTAGGGGATAATCAGAAGCAAACACTTCCGAGGAGGGACAAGGTCAAAAGAGAGAATAGAATAAATGTGGGTGGGATAGGATGAAGGGAAATATACTTAGTTTTTCACAACATGAGTACTATGGAAGCGTTTTGCATGATTGCACATGTATAACCTGTATCGAGTTGCTTGCTTTTTCAATGAGGGTGAGTGGGGAGGGAGGAAGAGAGAAAATTTGTAACTCAAAGTTTTAAAAACGCATGTTAAAAATTGTTTTCACATGCAACTGGGAAATAAGAAATATAGGAAATGGGGTATTGACATATATCCTGCCCTACAGGAAAATAGAAGGGGTAGGGGATAAAAGAAGGGGGGGAGAGATAGAAGGGAGGGTAGATTAGGGAAAGGGGTATACAGAATGCATGCCATCTTGGGGTTGGAGGAGGGTGAGATAGGGAGAAAATTTGGAACTCAAAATCTTGAGGAAGTGAATGTTGAAAACTAAAAATAAATAAATTAAAACATTTTTAAAAAAGGAAAATAAATAGTGGAGAAGCAGAAAAAAAAAGATACAGTGACTCAAACATCGGCACTGCAAGATGGGAAGAGAAAGAGAGTGGCTGGAAATTTTTGGTAATATCCATATACCACTTAAGAGAGAGTGCTTAACTTTCTTCTTCCCTTTATACATCCAATCCTCACACAAGCCCCTGACTATCCTTGAAACAATTGCATTTAAGGAAGAAAATATGCTATTTTATAGAGTTGTTAGTAGTCTTAGCATAACTTCACCTCAACAGGTAGTACAGGATGAAATTAGATTTGGAAAAAAAAAAGTTTAGATCAATTATAGATGATAAAAGCATACTAAAATGAAGGAAATATTTTTATGTGTTATGAAGTCTGAAAGGGCAATCATAATATCCCTCAAAATACCAATCCATTCCTTCTTGCTACTATAAGACACTAATAGTGTCCCAGGATGAATGGACCATATATCTGACCCCCTTTGAAAATATCTGATGTGATAAATGGAGTTTCAATTAAAATTTGAGGTTTTACGCTTTGAGGTTTTGGGTCATGTCACAAAGAAGTTAATTTCTTCTAGGGTTAGGGATAGGGTTGACATTATGGAGGTGTGGGAAATCTAAGAATACTAAGGATATGCTGCTTCACACTTGGATATGATTGTTTTTACTGAAAATGAAGTTATTGAGAATGACACAAGTGAGCTATGTAAAAATGGCCCACACAATAAAGATAACAATTACGAAGATCTAAGTGCTGTGTTCTCAACTTGAATGTGTTGAATTTTCAATTCTAACTATTTGTTTGCTTAATCTTAATCCTACACATGGGTCCTTTCAGATTTTCCCTCTTTGTGGGGCCTCTATTTATCAATTTTGTCTAAACTATTGTACTCAAATGGTCGTGGCTCTCACTGATTTGGGCGTTCTGTTCAATTATGCAAATTTCATCTCATCCATGCCTACTCATCCTATGTTATTTTTATCCATGTTTTCCCATGTTCTACCATAGTGGAAATTTTACTTTGCTTCTTTTAACATTATGAGGATACCAAGACTCTGACTGTCCTCTTGTTTTCCTTTGCCCATGGTATGTATCTAACACATCTTCTCTTCCTTCAATCATGCCTATCCCTGATGGTGTGTACTCATTGGTTAGATGTTCTCATCCACAGGACCTTCTGCATTGTCTTTAGGTTCCTATTCATTTGACAATCAAGTTAAATAACTTCTTAGGCAATGATTAAACTACCTAAGTATTAAGTAGTTTAAATTCTACATTAACATCCCAGGCTATTTACCAGGAGCAGCAATAGATCAATTCACTCTCTTAAATTTCATCCATCCAGTTTGATTCTTGCAGTCATTCAGAAGAGATTACTGTTCAGAACACTTGCTCAGCTATGTTTTGTCCTCTGGAACAAACTCACCCTCTTTGTTTCTCTTCTGAGGCCAGCAGTGGGCCTAAATGGGCTGTATTTTAGTGAAATGGAAAAAAAGCATGGGATCAATGGGATCAGAAGAGTTGGTCAGTTGGCAAGAATTTATTAAGTGCTTACTATGTGTGAGGCACTGTACTAGTGCTGAGAATACAAAAAAAGGCAAAAATCAATTTCTTTTAATGAGGAAGACAATATTGTACAACTATGTACATTCAAGATATTTATGAGTTTAATCAGAGATAATCTTAAAGGGAAGGCACTAACAATGTGGGACCAGGAAAGGCCCTTTGCAGAAGGTGAGATTTGAGCTGGGTGTTATAGGAAGCCAGCAGACCAAGAGGCAGAAATGAGGAGGAAGAATGTTACAGGAACAAGAGACATCAAGTGAAAAGTCGCAGTCTAGAAATGGAATGTTGTTTATGAGGAACAGTAGGAAGTCCAGTGTCACTGGACCACAGAATAAATGGAGGGAAGTAAAATATGATAATACTGGAAAAGTAGGATGGAACCAGGCTGTGAATGACTTTAAAAGCCAAAATGGATTTCTATTTCCTTCTGAAGGTAATAGGTGGCAACTGGAATTTATTGAGTGAGGCAGTGACATGATAAGACCTACACTTTAGGAAGATCCCTTTGGCAGCTGAATAGAGGATGGACTGGAGTGAGGAGACACTTAAGTCAGGGATACCAACCAGAAGGCTACTGTAATAGCCCAGGTATAAGGGCCTGCGCTGGAATGACAGCTGTGTCCGAGGAGAGAAGGGGTGTATAAAGAGAGGGTGAAAGGTAATACATTTTTAAAAGTTTTGATACGTTAAAGAAAATCTACAATAAAATAGTTAATATGGGCATTTTAAAGCTTTCAAGATGTATATATTATAAATCTGAGGGATGACCTTTCTCCAGTTGAAATATTGATAAATGCAATGGAAGAAACAAAAATACATTAAATTCAATAATAAACATAATGATTGTGGAGTTAAAAGAGGAAAAATTCAGTAAAACAAAAGAGACTAATAAATAATTAAATAATATTGAAGAACTAATCAAAGAAAATCAAAGGACTGTTATGTGTTAGATAATTAGCACATGATGCAATGAGCATGATGTAACTGATGCTCCAAACATGAGCATTTGGAAGGCCTCACTATCCACAAGGGATCCCTTTTCAACTTGGCAAATGAAAAGTCTCACACTTGGGTTAAAAAAAAATGAAAAAAGCAGAGGGTAAAGTAAGCTTGGTTAGATACAAGTTTGTTTGAAAAAGTTCTGTGGATTTTAGTGGACTGCACACTCAAGATGAGTTGACAGTAAAGTATGTCAGTCCATTTAAAAACAAACAAAAAAAAAACTAGTATCCTCTTTAGTTGCATAGCTTCTGGGAAAAAAAAAAGTGGTAGTTCCTCTTGTTTTCTGCCTTGCTTCAATAACTTCTGGAGCATCGTATTGAGTTCTAGATTCCACAGTTCAATAAAGACATTGCTAAGCTAGAGAAGGTTGAGAGGAAGTTCATCAGGATGGTGAAAAGCCTTGAGTACATCATCATCATCATTATCATCATCAACATCATAACTAATGTCTGTATGTGTTTACCCTATGCCAGACTCTGTGCTAAGTGCTTTACAATTATTATCTCATTTGATCCTCACAACAATCCTGTAAGATAGGTGCCATTTATTATCCCCATTTTACAGATGAAGGAACTGAGGCAAACAGTAGCTAAATGACTTGCTACTCACACAGTTAGTATGTGTCTGAGGCCAGATTTGAACTTAGGTCTTGACTTTAGACCTGGCACTCTATCCTCTGTGCCTAAAGGAATCAGAAATATTTAACCAGGAAAAGAAATGTTTGATTGGAGATATGGTTGTATCTTCAAGATTTAAAGAGCTCTCATGTAAAAGAAAGATTAGAGTTGTTCTATCTGGCTCCAGAGAACAGAATTATGAGAACTGGGTGGAAGTTGAAAAGAAGAATATTTAGGTATGAGGTCATACCTAAATCATAAATGTCCAATTGAATCCAAGTCCATAATTGCAATCATAATTGTCCAAAAGAAGAGTGAAAAAAATCCCAGATCAAAGTATCCATGGATCATCAAACAAATCATTTCAACAAACATTTGTTAAGTGCCTGTTGTTTGCATTAGTCAGTCATGTCAGCATTTCAGTCAGTCAATAAGCATTTATTAAGCACCTACTATGTGCCAGGCACCCTACCAAGTACTGGGGATACAAAAAGAGATCCCTGCTTTCAAGGAGCTCATGATGTAATAAAGGAAAACAATACACAAAAGGAAGCTAAAAAATCAGAGGGTTCGGGAGAGAGAGAAAGTACCCCAAGCAGGGAATGGTAGAGAGTTCCAAAAAAGTCTAAAAGCAGTACAGGTTGTAGGAAATGGAGTGAAAGCCTTTGCTGTATCCCCTCTTTAAAAAGAGGCTTGGAATCATGACCTTGCTCTCTAGTCACAGGTTCCAAATCAGAAGGTCTGAGAAGACTAATGGGATGTGAATACCAGGCAGATTTTAATCTTTCAGTATAATGAGTTTTTTAATTGGTAAGTTTCCTGGGGAAGGAAGGCATGTTGGAAAGTTCCAGAGAGATCTAAAAGTAGTATAGCAGTTGGGAAATGGGTGGTTTCATGGTAGATAGAGAACTAGCAGGATGACCTGAGTTCAAGCCATGGATCTGATACATATTGTCAGTGTGACTCCAGGCACTTAACCTCTCACTGTTGTAGGCAGCTCTCTGACATAATATGCTGCATAGAAGATCAGTTCTGCCTGAGGAGAAGGAACTTTCTCATCTGGTGGTGCCCTCTATCAATAAAATTATATGTCCACTTATTCTCCCTTTCCCCGTATTCACTGTGTGTAGAAGGAAGAATGAATGGGAAAGAATAGACAAAGAAAGAAACCTGATGGAGACTTAGAGAAAGTAACTGACATATTGTACATTGAAAAGTATTCACTTAAATGTAAGTAGTTTTAAAGCAAGTTTAATGGGTTGTACTGATATTTAACACTATCTATGATAAATTATTTAAAAATTCATTGAATTATTGTTAAGATTATTATTAAAAGAGATTTTTTTAATTCAGACTTTCTCTGGATGCATGACTGACCAATCTGACAATTTTTCAGTAACCAACCTATTTCTAAACTTAATTTACATATATGTTAATATACTTAATTTTATAAGACAAATATGTTAGACAAAAAATTAAACAACCCAAATTGCTTTACAATAACCAGTTGCTTCTTCTTGGATTATGCTTAGGTGTTTTCCTGTCATTTAATATTGCTATAAATTCTATATAATTTTTAAAAATATAAAGTTTGAATAAATAATAGTTTGGCTTACTTTTATAATGCCGGTGATCAGCTGGCTGGTATAGAATAAGGTAGGTCCAATATTATATAACATGCACTTTTAATCTTTGTACCCCTTAAAATATTGAGCAAAAGATAATACTTGAAGAAAACACTTAAATACTGAATAGAAGAAGACCTATGTGACTGTACAACTCCTTGACATGTGGTACTTGGAGTAATTATGCATTATATCAATTAGGATAAATAGAGCATATGTTGTTAGACAGTGTTCTCTCACAGACTCAAAACTCTAGAGCTCAAAGAGACGTGGGAGATCATTTAGTCCAGTCCCATCATTTTACACTCATGAGAACCGAGGCCCAGAGAGTTTAAGGACCTTACTCAAAAATTGAACAAGTAGTAGGAATAGTAGTAGTAGGAGGAGGAGGAGGAGGAGGAGTAGTAGTAGGAGTAGTAGAGTAGATGTAGTAGTAGTAGAAACAGCTAAGACTAGTATAGTGCTTTAAGGTTTGCAAATGACTTAAAAATATTATCTCTCATTTTATCCTCAGTAACCCTGGGTTATTATTATCTCTGTTTTACAGATCAGGAAACTAAAGTAGATTTAGGTTAAGTGACTTGCCCAGGGTCACATAACTAGGAATTAGCTGAGGTCAGATTTGAATTTAGGTTTTCCCAATTCTAAATCCAACATTTTATCCACTATGCCTAGTAAATGTCAGAGCTGGATTTGAACTCTGGTCTAGTGACTCCAAGTGTAGCATTCTTTCCATTCCACCAATCTTCTAGGACTTCCCCTAATTCACATTTCTTGCTGTGACCTATTCAGTGGGGCATTCCAATAGTCACCAACTGATCTCTTAGTGTTCTTGATTCTAACATGGAAGTGGGGTGAGACATTACCAGTGGGCTCTCAAAACAGACTCTTGGACTTATGGGGCAGAATCTCAATAACAGCCCTTTATTAAGAATGCAACTATAATTGAGTTTGATAAAGATTACTCATCATAGACTCAAAACTTACTGAAAACTATCCTTTATCATTTTGAAACAGAAATATGGATGCTAAAAAGACTATGGCAACCTGGTAAAGAAACACTGGGAAAGAAACTATACTTATACTGGCTGCTTCTCCATGTGTAACCCATTAGGGAAGAAATAAAGAGACATGCCATCAGGTCTGACAAAGGCACCCCTCCCATGCCACAGAAGGTCACTTGACTCTTGCATAAACAATTCAGACTGACAAAAGACACAAAAATGGGATAGCTTAGTAAATCTACTGGCCTGAGGAAAGCAATTTGGAATTTAGTAAACAAAATGTCTGAAATGTCCATATACTTTGATTCAGAGATTCTACTTCTAGGCTTATACTCTAAGGAGGTCACAGATTAAAAAAAATGTACCCATATACACCAAAATATTTTAGTAGTACCTTTTATGGCAGCAAAGAATTGGAAACAAAGTAGGTGCCCATCAACTGAGAATGACTGAAGAAATTGTGGTACATGAATGTAATGAAATATTGCTATATAGTAAGAAACAGTAAATACAATGACAATAGAGAGGCAAGAAAAAGAAACAAATGAAGTGATGCAAAGTGAAGTAAACAGAGGTAAAATAAAAAAAACCACACATCCAATAATTATAAAATGTAAATGGAAGGAACAACTGAAAAACAAATGAAATGAATGTTGCAAAATTACAAAGAACAAGTTTGGCCCCAAAGAACAGAGGTACAAAGCTACCTCACCCCATTCCTTTGGAGAGGTGGCAGAGGCCTGCAGGTGTGGGACATTGTACATATTAGCATTTTTTGTATGTACTGGCTAGTTTTACTAATTTTTTTCTCTTCTCCCTCTTTTTCTTTTAATAATCTTTTTTTTTTTGTAATATGGGATGACTCTGTTGAAGGGAAGAAGATGCAAATTTGGCAATACAAAAACAAAAGACATTATTAAAAATAAACATTACCATTATTATTGCAAGCCAATCAAACAAGTGATTAGACTGTAACAGTTGAAATGGTACCACATTGTGTTAAAAAAAAAAGAAAAATAGAAGAAACAAAGACATTAAAAGAATAGGAATTATTTAGTCCACATTCAAGAAAAGCAGTCTTCAAAAAAGGAAATATAAAGATTTATTACACAAAAAATTTATGGAGATTCGTTCTTTGAATCTACTTGCAGGGGAAAAAAAGGGAATTATCTGAAATTGTAGCAGGAGGCATTTATGTTAAATCTAAGGGAATGTTTCCTGAGAATGGGGGTTCTTAGAAACTAGAATGTATTGCTGAAGGAGATTATTAAATCATATCCCATAGAGGCTCTTTTAAAATGTGAAAAAGTACAGAAACACTTAGATGTTCAGCATGAAGACTTAGGAATGGATTAGATGCCCACTCCAGGTTTCATAGAAAATTCTTAGAGCAGTAGCCTTGGTCTTTCCCAGTGTTGGTGAAGAGAAGAGGTGGTATACTCTCTCTAAAAGCATCATTGAGGGGAAGGGAACTAATTAACCTCTAGCAATATTTAATTATATCTCTCATGAGAATTTTAGGAAATGACTCACATTTTACTCTCCTCTCAATTTACCTTTTGTACCTCCCTGAGGACTCAGCTTATGATATTCAGAGGAATTTTTTTCTTTAAATTCAGAGTTACTGGTGATCAATGATGTGAAACTTTTTCTCTCATGAGAAAATGAATACCACCTTCCTATCAATCCCCTGAGTGCCAAACTACACATCTTTGAAAATTTTATACCCTGACTCTTCAAGGGAAGAGCATCCATAGGAAGTCTGCTCAAAGGCTAGGAAGACTTTTTGCATACACACACACACACACATACAAACACACAAACATTCTGGTGAACAAAAGAGAGAAAAAACAAATCAAATTGCCAAGAAATATGAACTGAACAATTCAGTTCATGACAAGGTTAACTGCATCAAGACTAGTGTATTCTATCAATGATACCCCACCAGAGAGAAGATTAGAGGTAAGCAATTTTCTCACCTCCAAAGGGACATGTTCCTCAGGATACTTCCAAGGAACATGTAAGCAATATGTGAGATTTCAGAATGACAATTTTGATTAATAATAGGGATCTGGGAATCAGAGCCAACTTCTGTTCCGAACAAGTAACTTATAACCAGAAACAGCCCAGAAGAGAGATGTCTCACTGTGAATAAAATTAATTTCTATATAGAACTCATAAATAAAACCAGACAGTCTTCTGAAGAATTGTATTATTCTCTGCCTAGAAATAAGGTTTTGTACCTTGCACCAAATAAACTCATACAATGAAGCAAAAACCAAACACTAGAATTAGATTAGAAATGGATATGCCAACTCAGGGCAAAATTAAGAAGTAATGGAATTTAGCTTAAGTATTTTCTGTCTCCTCTTTCTATTTTGTACACTCTAATTCTCCCTCAGTGGAGTACCAGCCTTCCAAGCAGGTACTTAATGGCATTACTCTACCAACAATATTTCCTTCATCAAAACTTTTTCCTCAGAAAAGCCCTGATTCACATCTTCACAATTTTGTTCACTTGATTTTCAGTCTTGTCTAACTTTGTGACCCCATTTGAGGTTTTCTTGACAAAGATAATGGAGTGCCTTGTATTCTTCTCCAGTTCATTTTATCAATGAGGAAACTTAGACAAACAGGGTTAAGTGACTTGCCCAGGGTCACACATCTAGTAAGTGTCTGAGGCTAGATATGAAATCACAAAGATGAGTGTTCTTGACTCTAGGCCTGGCACCCTATTCACTTCGTCACCTAGCTGCCTCCATCTTCACAATACTAAGCTATGAATGACTGAAAGGGTATAGGGTGTTACCATCTCCTATTCTATTGAAACCAGTAAACAAACATTTATTTAAAGTTTTTCTTATAGAAGGGACCATGCCAGATACAGTGGGGAATAAAAAGAAGCATAATAAATTGTCTTTGCTTTTAGAGGTCCTTATCATCATTTTTTTTAACCATGAAGGCAGATAGGTAGCACAGTGGATAGAGTGCCAGGCTTAGAGTCAGAAAGACTCATCTTCCTGAGTTCAAATCTGGCCTCAGACACTTACTAGCTATGTGACCCTGGGCAAGTAACTTAACCCTGTTTGCCTCAGTTTCCTCATCTGCAAAATGAGCTGGAGAAGGAAGTAGCAAACAACTACAATATCTTTGCCAAGAAAACCCCAAAATGGGATCCCAGAGATTTGGACATGACAGAAACCACTGAACAACAACAACCGTCCATTGAGGACAATACAGCAGGTGTGAACATGGAAAGATAACTGACACTATTGGATTGTATATAAATACCTAGAGAATGGCATCTGTGTTAAATGTTCTATAGATTCAGAAGAGGGAGAACTTGCAAGCCAGCTCTGGGCACAGGAGAGATTCCAAGTGATGCAAGCCCACCAGTAGAAACATATGGTGCTTTAAAGGAACTGTGAAATGCAATCCAACCAAACTAATTTACGTGTTTTTCAATTTTACTCCCATCAAGGAGACTTCTTAAGGTCTATCTATATTGGAAATGATCTTTAATCTGTACATTTGTTCAGTGTATAGCAGGAGTATCTTTAATGAATTTGTATATTTTATTTGGCTATATATGATTGATAAATTAATAGAAAGTGACTTTGTGATAGGATTGAATGATTTTACTCCCTTGAACTAGCATCACCAGAGATAGGGTCAAGAAGAGTTGGACACAACTGACAAATGACTGACCAACAAGAACAGTGTGGCATTAAGGGTTGAGCTGAGTGCTGTCAGTCATTGTCACTCTTCAATAAAAGAGGAAAGCATTGATGGGTCAGGGGCAGAACTGGCCAGAGACCATCTGAGATGCAGGGATGAGGCTGTTGGTAAGACTGCTTTCAATGGACATTCTCTAAAATCTAAATCTTTATCCTTATATAATCCATGAAAAAGCTACAAGAGCAAACTTTCTTCCTAACCCACGTATTCTAACTTCACAGCTGGTGCTTTCACCTGCTACACTGATACCTCCTAGGATCAAAGCGAAGTTTAAATGTAATGTATGTAAAGAACTTAAAAAAATTAAAGAGCTATAAAAATATCACCTGTAATTACTATGACAATCTCCACCATACTAATCTGAGGAATTTTAGGGTTTCTCTATGCTTTATTTTTAGTAGTTGCTCTCATATCCTCCTTCAAAATCCCAACCAAAGCTCATCTCATATATAACCTGATACAACAAGAAGCTAAGAACCCTTTCAGTACTATATCATGCTGTACCCATTCATACAAGGAATCTAAAATCACACTTCAACTTATTTGACAGTTTCTGAGCATTAACTATGAAAACAAATAAACACATAAGATGCCTTTGGGAGAGAACACTGCACAGTGTAAAGCCCACTATTTTTAAAGGCAGAACATCTTTCACTAAGAGGGATGATAGCTTATTTGATGGATAAAGAGAACAACTTTGGGACCAGATAGTCCTAATACAATAGCCAGTAGTCAGTCACAGGAACAAATAAACAGTGAGGTAGACCAAGGTCACATGGCTAGTAAATGACAGTTGGGATTTCAATTTAAGTCAATACAACTTCTAGTCAAGTCAAGAGGTATTTATGAAACACTCGTCACTGGGAAAGCAAAAAACAACAACAACAACAACAACAACAACAACAATCGGTCCCTGATTTCAAAGAGCTGCCAATCTAATGAGATGTGGAGAGACAACATCCAAACAACTATGTACAAACAAGATATATACTGGATCAGTTGGAGACAATCAGAGAGGGAAAGTCCCAGCATTAAGGAAGGTCAGAAAATATTTCTTGAAGCATGTGGAATTTTAGTTTGGATATGAAGGAAGCCAAGGAAGATAAGAAATGGAGATGAGAGAATTAGGGGCATGGAAGATAGCCAATGAAAATGGTTTGTGTCAGGGGTAGAGGGTCTTGTATAAGGAACAGTAAGGAAGCTAAGGTCCTTTCAGTACTAAATTGATGATGCTATGGTCCTTTGGGCAAATATTGATTAAGTGCCTGCTGTGTGCAAGTAAATATTTCTAAGTGCTTTGGTAAAGGGTGATTCCTCACCAAGGACTCCCCTACACCATTCAATTTACAGGTCGATATCAATGTGTAAAGCCCTGTGCCAGATGCTGGGAGAGGGAGGTCAAAGACAGAAAACAAACTAACCAAAACCAGTTTCTACTTTCAGGTACTTCATATTCTAGTGCAGTTTTTTATATATATATAATATATGTATGTATGTATATGTATATGTATGTATGTGTGTGAATATGTGTGTGTGTGGATATATATGTGTGTGTGTATATATATATATACATATATATATATACACATACACACTATATATACTTTATATTCTAGTATAGTAGTACCCAGGTAACTCCATAGCTGGAGCTTTCACCCATTATACTATAGTACCTCTAGGATTAAAGTGGACTTTAAAGGTATTATTCAGAAGGTGGAAGGCAGAGGCTGGGACAGTTGCTAAGAAACTGCCACAGAATTACAAAAATGAAGTGATTAGATTCTGAGCTATGGTAGTGGCCATGAAAATAGGAAGAATTATAGAAGAGAAGTATTAGAGCCCAAACTGGAAGAACTTGGTAACAAATTGTTCAAAATCCTGTTTATTCTATCTCTAATAGCTAAATCTCTTCCAGAGATCCTTTTAGGTTGCTAGGCTAAAAAAAGACTCAAAAAAGTTGTTTACTTAAGAAAAAAACTTGGGAAGAGAAGACTATCGGGTCACTCAGCCAAGGTAAACTTAGAAATCGTGTTTTGCCACCATAAACAGAACGTGATGTTGCTATGAGTCGGTTTTAAATTTAGAAACCATACGTTAGGAGTGAATGATAAGCAAGGCCACATGTTTTCCCACCTCTACTGGGCAGTACACTTTAATCTTCATTTAAAAAAATGACTGTTTTTATATTTGTCACACTTAAAGTGACAAATTAGTCTCATGTATGCTAATGAAGTCATTCAAACTCTACATGGTCACTGGGTGAGGGAGTGCAAATAACCTTGTGAAGAAATGTTATAGACCCAGACAGTTAACATTAGCATTTATCTTTAAGTTCCCTTGCTGTCAGAAATTTTCAGTTCAAATCTGTCTCCTGTTCTATGTGAAGTTTCAGTAATGTTGAAAATCAAACCCCAAACCAAAGCAACAAAAATATCCCCAAGTTTTTTAGTCTGATCTATTTCAAAAGCTGTAAAGACATTTTGGAATAGTAACACTGGTCTACATATTAAAGGAAGAAACTCATTGTTTTGTCATCATTCTGGCCTCAGGGAAGATTATTTCCTCACATACACCTTTTCTACATAAAAATTCACCTTTTGATGAAGGAAATTCCTTTGGAAAAAAACATAGCTTTGAGGAACTTCCAGGTCATGCAACAAATAAGATGGAGTAGTACACATTTTCTTCAGTCTTCACTATTAAAAGCTCCTTAAAAGGAGACTTAAATGTCAGAGATAGAACAATTCTACTTGTCTCCAAAGCAAGCCTAACAAGGTAACAGCCTTTTTTAGTTTATAGCAGAGAATGCTAATCCCTCATATGCTCTTCCAGTACCCTCTCCCCCTCCAGCCTTCATACTTTGGCAAGCCTTACCCACTATCTTGTTCTCAGGGATCCACTCAGTACTTTTCCTCCTGCTATTATAGTGCCTGCTGGCACACTGAAGCACTCCAGTGTTGGAGAATTCATTACCTTTCAAGGCAGACCACTGATACTGTTTTTGGATTGCTCTCCTCATTAGGAATATCTTGCCTTTAATTTTTGGTCCAGACCTGTGATTTCTCTATACTATCCTCCAAGCCATTGATTAAAATGTTAATAAGATCAATGATCAAGCCTTGCATTCAGTCCACTAGAAAATTCTGCTCAGGTGGGCCTGACATATTAATAAACACTCATTTAATCTGTTCATTAACTTGGTTGCAAATTCAATTAACTGTTCTACCATCCATCCCACTTCTTTCTATCTTATTCATAAGGAAATTGTGAAAGACTGCCAAATACCTTTGTAATAATAACGAGTATATGACTTTGGTATTCCTCTGATCTATCAGTAAAGGTAACCCTGTTAAAGAAAGAAATGAACCTAGATTGGCATGATTTATTACTGGTGAATCCAAGTTGACTCATAATTATCAGTGCTTCTTTTCCTAGGTGCTTACAAACTAGCCCTTTAATAATACAACCCATTATTTTTTCTAAGAATCAAACTCAAAATCACTAATTCACAGAAGACAACTTCACCCTTTTAAAAACTGAGACATTTGTCCTTCTATTCTTTAGCATTCCTCAGATTTTCCACAATTCTAAAAAGATAATAACTCACAAATACAGTCCTTTAAAACTATGAAGTGCTTTCCTTACAAAAAAACTGTGAAATATATATTGCAAATATTATAATCCCAATAGATAAAGAACTTAGAGACTCAGAGAGATTATATAACTTGCCCAGAGTCACACAACTGGGCCGAGATTCAAACCCAAGTCTTTCTGTATTAAGATCAGTACCTTTAAAAAAAAAAAAACTTTTTTTTCACATTAGCAAGCATTTGTTTCCCCTCATTCCTTCTTCCCTCTCCCTATCAAATGAGAAAAAAAAGAAAAAAAATCCTTGTAACAAATATATGTAGTCAAGCAAAACAAATCTCTGCATTGGTTGTGTTCAAAAACGTGTACCTCATTCTGCACCTTATGTCAATCCTTTCCAACAAGCAACTAGTACTATGCTTCATCATTAGTCTTTTAGAACTGTGGTCATTGCATTCATCAGAGTTCTTAAGTCTTTCAGAGTTATATGTCTTTCTAAATGTGGCTAATGTATAAATTATTACCTTGGTTCTGCTCTCAGTCTTCATCACTTTATACAGGTCTTCCTAGGTTCTTTCTGAAATTGCCCTTTTCCACTATACATGGCTATATCAATGGTCAAACATTGACATCTTCAAGTTTTTTCAGTGTCTTGAGATTTAATTTATCCAGACCAGTTGTCCTAAACTCATTTCATGCAACTAGGAAGTTTTTTGGAATTTAATCATTTATCTAGAGTTTCAATTCAAACCCAATCTAACAAGTTTTTAATCAAATGTCTAAAATATTGTACTATACCCTAGGAATGAGAAAGCAAAGACCAAAAAAAAAAAAATGCCTGGCTCAAAGAGTTTGTGTTCTACTGAGTGGACACAACTTAAGAGCAGGTAAGTACATTTATACTGATTTGAAGAAGAAGCCAGCTAGGAGGATCAGAAAAAGCTTCTCTTGGGAGCTCACAGGCACATGAGCTGATCTTTTAATGAAACAAGGGATTCTAAGAATGGAGAATGAATGCAGCAAAATATGTTATGGACATATTCATGATCCTAACATGGATAAAATATCCTTTTTACTGAAGTTAGAATTGACTTTAAGTTCCTTCTGGATTTTGCTCTTCTTACCACTATTCTTAAAGGTCCATACTACCATTTCCTATTTGTATTAAGATACATGCCTTCACTCCCATCTTTTGAACCTTCTGTGCAGTTTGCTTCTGCTTCTGTAGCTAGCTATAAAAAAGGAGCAGAGTATGATAATATTTGCAGTGTTTATACCACATATAGACATTAAATTGATGATTTACATTCTAAGTGTGAAATTCCTATTCAGTGACCAACAGATTCATATATTACTGAAGAAGCTGAAAAAATTGGAATTCTTGCTATAAATGAAATCAGAATGCAGCTGAATGAGAGGACACCTCACAACTTCTTAGGCAAATAAAGAAGTTGGTAGAGTTGGCTTCATCATGTTCCCAAAGACAGAAAGAAACATTGTTTCATGAGATGCTAGGTCAGCTATTTTTTCAGTGCTCCTGGTGAGCATAAGCAAAAAGACTACCATGAAAATTATTGCCAATTATGTGCCACCATCTACTGTAGAGGAGAAAAAGATAAAACAATTCTACAAAGGACTTGACAGCATCCTCTGAATTAAATCAAACTTTATCGTTAAGTATGACTTCAATGTCAGAGTAGGCAAAGGAAAGACAGACTATGTGTTGGAAAATGTGATCCAGGATTAAGAAATTAATGATACTAAAGGCTTATGGACTAATATTAAGCCTCATTTCATAGTTGTTGCATCATTCCAGTCATGTCCAACTCTTTGTGGGACTCCTTTTTGGGATTTACTTGGCAAAGATACCAGAGTGGTTTGTTATTTCCTTCTCCAACTCATTTTACAGATGAGGGACTGAGGCAAGCAGGCTTAAATGACTTGCCCAGGGTCACATAGCTAGTAAGTGTCTGAGGCCATATTTGAACTCATGAAGATGAGTATTCCTGATTCCATGCCCAGTGCTCTGTCCAATGTACCTCCTAGCTACCCAATAAGTTTCATACCTATTATTAATACTTTCAAGAAGAAGATTGGAAGGCATTGGATTTGTTGGATATCAAACAACATTACAAAAAAAAAATTAAATTTCTTGTATCATAAGGCACAAAAATGGTTGTAAGAGTCATTCCTAAATCAGAGTTCTATGTGCAGTCAGACAAATCAATAGATCAAGAAAAGGTCAAAATTAATGTCAGTGAGGGGAAATAAAAAGAATAAAATGCATACTTCAAAGTTTATTCTGCAATGGTAACATTTTCTTAAGTCTAGACAATTACAAAACAATAAATTAAGCCTTGATTTGTAGCCATTCACAATTTTTGAGGTATAAATGCTCATTGAAAATTTAAAATTAGCTCTCATCAGCTGGTTTGAATTGGCTCCAGCAAATCTTATCATTCACTCCCCAAAGGATTTATAGATTAAATTGAAAGAAGGCAAACAGAAAAAATGGGAGTAATTTTTCAGCACTTCTAAAATGATCCATTTTTTTCAATATGGATGACAGACAGACCACATTTGAATTTTTACACTCTGGTCATAATACATGAGAAAATGGAAATGACCTTCAATAAGATAATATTGGGGAATGCAGGTAGATCAAAGAACACACAGAGTAAACCCATATTGATGATTACACAATTTTTTACTGCACTGAGAGAGAGATTCTTAAGACATCTGAAAGAAGCAAAAATATAAAATGCCTTCAGAATAATGGATGATATTAGGGGAGAAAGGCAATTGAAAGAATGCCACAGATTACTAACCTATTTATCCACTTTCTGAACTCTATGAAATTTTGATAAGGCTGATATATTGAGAATATACTTGATGAAAATATAAGAAGGGAACAAGCATGTTTCCACAATGATTTTAAACAACCTCTCAGTGGACCATTCAACTCATAGGTGCATTTAAGACCCTCTTGTACTAAATGTTTGTTGATTTTTTAAAAGGCATTTGGCTCAATAAAGCAAAATGCACCTTTGATGGCTGTTATTCTACAATGCGTTTCCCAAGCATATGTGAAAACAGAAAAGATCCCTTAAGAGACGCAACCCCAGAGACAACTTTGTTCAATGATCCTCTGATCAGATAAGTCAAAAACAGACAGAAGCATGTTCTTCAAAGGTCCCTGTCATAGTATGCAGGATGTCTTGCACAGATTCCAGATAGAAAAAATAATTTCTTGCAGATGGTGGGGTCCTTCAGATATTCCTGTTTTCATTTTACATTAAACTTCAGAGTAATATAGGGTCTTCTCAATGAATATACTACCATTCTTAACAATCCACAAAAGGATAACTGAACAGATGGAGAATGCCTGTTGTTGAGACTATGCCATGCATTTGGATAGGCAGTCAAACCTACTATATGCCAGGCTCTGTGTTAAGCTGAGTGGACAATACACAGAGTTGGTCCAATAGCACATGCATCCTAAATAGAAACAACAGATGGAAAATGAAATGAACCCAGAATTGAATTGAATAAAAAGAACAAATAGATTTACATTTGGGAAATTCTACAACACTTTCAATGACCCTAAGCTACTCCCTGATATAAAAACCCATATCTGAAAGAATCATGGATAATACCACAGTTTCTAAAGAATTAAATATTTGATCAATCCAAAGGGCAAAAAAGTGAACTATAGTATAATAGCACTGATAGCTTATGGGCAAAATGTGAAATAAAAAATATCACCCAGTAAATGTATATTTGGAGAAGTAAGTGGGATGATCATAATGAGAGTGAGCCTGAGGAATCATAATTAGTTAACCTAGGTGCTAGTCCACTGATGCTCATAGAATGTCAAAAAGACATCAGAAAGGTTCATAACATGTTGAGTAGATCTTATTTGGAGGATTTATTGGAAGATATGCGGGGGAAGTGACACAAAGTAAAAAGACATGTGTGTGTTACTATTTATGCAATTGGATGGTGTGTTTAGGGATCCATTGAATTCTTGAAGTATTTTTGAACAGAAAGATGTTTTCCATAAGATAGCTAGAGAGTTCACATACCCCATCAAAACAACATGCTGCATTCATGTCTGTTCACAGATCTGCATCAGGAACTAGTGAACAATTTCTTCCAATTGGCCGTACACTGCTTAATTGATATTGCTTCTCTTTATCTTTCTTTTTATTTCTATACAAGAGTTCATGATTTATCCTTCATGGTCATAAATTTCCCACAAACTTTTTTCCTTTTTTAAACATGCAGTGCTACTGTGCATCAATAACTATATGATCTGCTTTAAAGACAAACAAACAAACAAATAAACATGGTATGTGAAAACTGTCTTCTGAATTATAACTTGGATGTCACATGCTATGTGGATGCATCTAGATTCTCCAAAGCTATGTAAGTTAAACTCATCAAGTAAGCCCTGTTAGGCTGAAAGGTCTTTGTTCATCAGGCCAATTAATGACTATTTGTCTAACATCTGAGTACCATTAGTTTGGTCATGGGGTGGTGACTTTTTCAACTATTGCCACTGCCAGAGGGCATCTACTAAGTGAAAGAGGGATTGTGTGCTGGAGAGGTAATAGGATCATAGATTTAGAGCTGTAAGGGGTCTTGGAGGTCATTGAATCTAACCTCCTCTTCTTATGTATAAAGAAATTAAGGTACAAAGAGGTTAAGTGTCTTTTCTAGGATCATACAGCTATTCAGAGTCTGTTTTTTAAATTAAATTTATTATTTATTTTAAAAATTATTTTTTTTTAATTTAGAGTGCCAACTCCTCTTCTTGCCTTACCTGCTAAGAAGGCAAGCAACACAATGTCAATTACATATGTAAAATCATGCAAAACATATTTTCAAATTAGCCATGTCACAAAAAAGCCCAAAAAATAAAATTAGAAAATTATACTTCAGTTTGTACTCAGAATTCATCAGTTCCCTCTATAGAGGTGGACAGCATTTTCCATCAAGAGTCCTTTGGAGTTGTCTTTGATCATTGTATTGATCAGAATAGCTAAGTCTTTCACAGTTGATCATCATACCAATATTGCAGTTACTATATACAATGATCTCCTGGTTCTGTACTTCGCTTTGCATCAGTTTACATAGGTCTTGCCATGTTTATTTTTTCCTGAAACAATCCCCCTTTGTCATTTCTTATAGCACAATAGTATTCCATCACAATTATATACCACAACTTGTTCAGTCATCCTCTAATTGATGGGCATCCCCTCAATTTCCAACCCTTTGCCTCCACAAATAAAGCTATGATAAATATTTTTGTTTATGTTCAAGTACTTTTCCTTTTTCTTTGATCTCTTTGGAATACAGACCTAGTAGTGCTATTGCTGGGTCAAAGTTTATAGTTTATAGCCCTTTGGGAATAGTTCCAAATTGTTTTCCAGAACGATTGGACCAGTTCACAACTTTGCCAAAAGTACATTATTACACTTATTTTCCCATATCCCCTTTAGCATTTGTCATTTCTGATAGTGTAAAGTGGTACTTCAGAGTTATTTTAATTTGCATTTCTCTAACTGATAATGATTTAGAACATTTTTTTTTCCCATATGGCTATAGATAACTTTGATTTCTTCTTCTAAAAGCTGCCTGTTCATATCTTTTGACTATTTATCAATTGGGGAATGGCTCTTATTTTTATAAATTTGGCTCAATTCCCTATATATTTGAGAAATGAAGCCTTTATCATAGAAGTTTACTGTAATTTTTTATATTATTTTATTTTCTATGGTACTTTTTTAGCAAAATATAGTTTCAATGATTATCACTTTTAATTAGGTCTATTTTTTTCCTTTTGATTTATCTGAGGTCATGATTGCTACCCCTGCCTCTTTTTGCTTTAGCTGAAGCATAATAAATTCTGTTCCTGCACCTTAATTTAATTTTGTGTGTATGTTTTTGTTTCAAGTGTGTCTCTTGTAAAAAAAAAAACAACATATTGTTTGATTCTGGTTTATAAGCCATTCTTCTATCTGCTTATGTTTCGTGGGTGAGTTCATCCCATTCACATTCATATTTCTGATTAATAAGTGTGTATTTCTCTCAATCCTATTTTGTTCTGCTTGTCCTTCTCTCTCCCTTTTACCCTGTCCCTTCTCAAAAGTCTGTTTTGCTTCTGAATACTGCCTCCTTTAATCAACCTCTCCCTTTTATTACCTTTTCCCCTTGTTCTTATCCTCTTCTCTTCCTACTTCTCTGTCGGGTAAGTTAGATTGCTATACCCAACTGAGTGTGTGCGTGTGTGTGTGTGTGTGTGTGTGTGTGTGTGTGTGTGTATGTATTCTTCAATCTTTGAACCAATTTAGATAAGAGTGACATTCAAGCATTGTCCACCCTCTGATTTCCCCCTCCACTGTAAAAGATCTTCCTTGCACATCTCTTTTATTTGAGCTAATTTTAATCATTCCTCTTTCCCCTTACCCAGTGCCTCCCTCTTTCTCACCCTTTCATTTATTTTTTGAGATCATCCCAACATAATTGGCTCATACCCATTCCCTCTGCATATTTTCAAACTGACCTAATAATGGTAAAGGTCTTAGGAGTTATAGGTATCTTCTTCCCATATAGGGATATAAACATTTTAACCTTATTGAGTCCTTTATGATCTGTTTTTCATATTTATCTTTTTTATATTTCTCCTGAGTCTTGTATTTGAAAGTCAAATTTTCTATTCAGCTCTGCTCTTTTCATTAGAAATGCTTCAAAGTCCTCTATTTCATTCAATATCGATTTTCCCCCCAAAAGTTTATACTCAGTTTTGCTGGGTAGATTATTTTTGATTGCAGACTAGCTCCTTTGCTTTCCAAAATATCATATTCTGAGCCTTCCACTATTTTAATATCAAAATTGCTAAATCTTGTGTGATCCTGACTGTGGTTCCACAATATTTGAATGCTTTCTTTCTGGCTGCTGGCAATATTTTCTCCTTGATCTGGGAGCTCTGGAATGTGGCTATAACATTCCTGGAAGTTTTAATTTGGGGTTCTCAGGAAGTGATTGGTAGATTCTTTTGATATTTATTTTGTCCTTTGATTCTAAGATATCAGGGTAGTTTTCCTTTATAATTTCTTGAAATCTGATATCTAAGCTATTTCTTTGATCATGGCTTTCAGATATTCTAATAATTCATAAATTATCTCTCTATATTTTCCAGGTTAGTTGTTTTTTTTTCTGATGAGATATTTCACATTTTCTTCTTTTTTTCATTCTTTTGACTTTATTTTATTGTTTCTTGATGTCTCATGAGTCATTCGTTTCCACCTTTCCAATTCTAATTCTTTAGCAATTATTTTCTTCAGTGAGCTTTTGTATCTCTTCTTCCATTTGGCCAATTCTGCTTTTTCAAGAATTCTTTTCTTCATGTGGCACCATGAGCATTCTTTCTGCCTTGAAACTGTGAATCAGAACTGAATATGAGCAATGAAACAGAGTCCTGAACACAGTGTTAGCTCAGAGTCCCCTGTAATCCTAGTTGTCTTACCTCCTGGGCTAAGAGCATCCATAGCAGCTGCTATCAATGCTGCAGCCACCTCCATGGCCCATTGCTGGTGCTGTCACTTCTTCATTCCAGACTGGCCCTCACCCCAATGTCACAGACCTCTTCCACCAACCTGCTAAATTATCTTGGGCTGGAAAAATGTCTCACCCTAATCTTTTGTTCACTCTAATGCTCCAAAATTCAGTTTGAAGTGTTATTTTAAAACTGTTTGGAGGGGAATAATTGGAGAGTTTCACCATGGTGCTGACTCTACTCCAGCATCTTGCTCCCTCCCCCCTTGCCCAGCTATTTAATGTCTGAAATAGGATTTGAATCCAGGTTTTTCTATTTCCAAGTCTAGTTCCCCATCCATGTTAAGATTTACAAAGTGTTTTATACATACTATTTCATTTTGTCTTCACAATAATCCTGAGAGGTAGATGCTATAATATATCCCATTTTAAAGATGAAGAAACTGAGGCAAGCAGAAGTTAAGTGATTTGTCCAGTGTCATACAATTAGCAAATGTATGAAGCTGGCTTTGAACTCAGGCCTTCCTGAATATAACATTTCACTGATTTCACAAATTAAATCAGTTTGATAATTCTTTATTAAGGGAAGCTGTGTGATATGTCAAGGTGCTATTGTTGGGATCTCCTATAAGTAAATTCCTGAATAAATGTTGCACTGATTAGCCTGACTTTGTGTGCCTCTTTCTTCAGAACTGCTGCATCACAAGTGGATACTATTGGGTACTTCAATTTCCTAGTCCTCAACATTTACTTAGAAAGGACTGTTCTCAAATTGAGACTCCATTTGCAATTTCTATATGTAAAAACATAATAGTAGTAGTAGTTACAATGATGATGGTGGTGGTGGTGAAAATGATAACACTAGCTTGATGCATCATTTAACTTTATTTCTGTTGTTAGAAATATATTGGTAATGTGTGAGATGGATCACAGCATCCAAAACAGGGTTCTGGTTAATGAAAATGGCCACTCACATATCTATATCACATCTAGTAAGTGTAGGAAGCAGAACTGTAACCATGTCTTGATTCCAAGTATAGCACTTTTGATATACGGTTGGCCCGTACAATTTTCATGCCCACTCTTTCTGCAATGCATTTAGGGCTCCTTGGAGGGCTCATGTAACAGAGATCTAAGGGCTCTGGCTGCCATGACATTTGTAAATTGCAAGCATAAAGCACACCGACAGTATAAGCACATGAACAGCATAAGGGAAGAGAACATAAAATGGCAAGTATAATAGAACATTAATTAAAGAACACTGCATGGTCTTGGTATCATTAACGAAACTCTGTAAGTTACACGAATCATTGCCCTTCCGTGGTCCAACTTTGCAGGGTGTTCCTTCATGACCATGGAGAGGCATAGACATACAGATACAACAACTAATGAGGTTCCTCATGTGCCACACAGTGCACCCAATCTATGCCTTGTTCTCATGTCCCCCATGGGGTCAGGTAGCATAACAACTAACAACTCAATAGTCAGGTTGATAAACCTCATATTCAATGAGCAAAAAGAGTACAATTAATAACATCTCAGCCCTTAAAGGAGCTATTGGACAGAGAGTTCCAGTGCTCTGAGTAAACATGCTGTTTAGTCAAGGTGGGGGTTTATACAATCGGGAAAGTAAAACCATTATTGATATACCCCTCTATGAGTATGGATATTGGAAGAGTCACAGGGAAATCTCTTGTGTCACCTTTCACATCCCCTGAGCAGTTGTATCCAGAACCCAAGGGGCTGCTGTACCTTAGGTTGAGAGTGCTGAAACTGATGAAAATAACCAAGTTTATATTACAAATTGCATGCTCATCACCCCCAAAACATATATGTATTTCACCAATTCTTGAGAACATTTAGGAATAGATTCATTATTGGGGGCAGCCTTGTAAACTACTATGGGGGAATTACAGCTAAGAGTAGGAGTTATAAAAGCAATCCATTGGGCTTTTGCAAAATAGATACCCTCTTCCCTTCCACCATTAAGGAGGGTGGTGAAATTAGGCAGTACAGGCTGCCAGAAAGGCACCAAGAAATATCAGAAACAGTTTTGGAATTGGCTAAAGTAAACATCATCCAATGAATCCAGAGCCCTTTTAATAGTCTAGTGTGGCCTATGGAAAAATCTGATGGGATTTGGAGAGCTATGGTGGATTATAGTGAAATAAACAAAGTCTCTCCTCCAATACATCTTGCAGTCCCAGTCATAATTACTGTGTTAGCTATTAACCATAAAGGTAGGACAACAGTGCATTGTATTAGATCTGGCAAATGCCTATTTTAGCATTCCCGTGGTAGACATCACCAGTTGTCTTGACTTATGTCTTGCCATTGAACTTCAGTGACTGGAGAAGAGAGCACAACTCTGCCTCAATTAAATCCAATCCATGTGCAAGTGAAGACATCATTCTTATGATGTCATTGATGAGCAACAACAGCAGCAGAAACAACAGTAACAGTTTATGTTCACATGAGATGAACAGTAATGGACTTTCCAATCTACCCCAGGAAAATATATACAGGTGAACCGCATGCCATGGTCTGGTTGCTCACAATCTGAATACCATCCCAGTTCCTGTGGGTGTTCACCATGAACACTACATCGATGATACTGTGCTAACATCTGATGATTTGCCTTTACTTCAGCAATATTTTGGTCAGCTACATAATCATCTCCTTAAAAGGGCATGAGCAACAAACTGTAGAAAGCTACAAGGATTCATACATATTGTGAAGTTCCGTGGGGTGGTGTGGTCAAATAAAACATAGGCTATATCCAAGGCTGTAATTAACAAAATTAAAGCTTTCTCTAATCCTACTTCTATAAAAATGTTGCAAACCTTTTTGGGATTGTTGAAATATTAGAGAAGTTTTATCCCCAATCTTACTCAATGCTCATGTACACTGTATGCTATTATAAGGAAGGGGGCTAAGTGGGAGTAGGGCAATGAACTGAACTAGATACCTTCACTAAACCTAGACACTGGTGACTCAAGTCAGTGCACTGTATGCTGCAGACAATAGTTTCCCATATGAACCAGATGTTGCTACACCTAATGAGGGATTTGGTTGGGCATTGTGGTAGTACCCCCAATCTAAGCTACAGCAGCCTCTTGAATTTTGGTCACAACTGTTAAAGGGGTCTGAAAAGTGATATACAAGAGATGTCCATCTGGTTCTTCAAAAATCTATGCCCCTAAAGAGGTAGATTGACAAGAGTCTGGCAAAGCTCTCTTCTGCTATTGCACAAACTGCCATTGTGGCACCAAGTGCCATATTTACTTAGCACCACAGAGTATTCTGTCCAATGATAAAATGTTCCAAAATTTATTACTAACTACACTATGTTGCTTGTATAATACTAGGTTTATCAACCCGAATATTGACTTATTATTATGTAATCTAATCCCATTAGGGACATGAGATTCAACGTGTATATTTGAAGTACCATATGGCATATGAAGAACAATGGATTGCTGGATCTACATATCTAGACTTGTCCATGGTCATGGAGGAGCAACTCGGAGACTTGAGTCACTGAGAGGCTATGGTTATTTTAACAAGTATTTTTGTTAATAAAACAAGATCCTGCAATGTGCTTTAACTGATGTCCACAATTCTGTGCATGTGCTTATACTGTTGGTGCTCTCACAATTTACAAACATCATGGTACCCCAAATCTTTAAACTCCTATTACATTCTCCCTCCATGGAAGATTGTAGGGGCCAAATAAAACCTGTTTAACACAAAATACTCCTAACTGAAACCATGATCTGTTAAACCCATGGTAGGAGAAGCATTTGTATTAAGTTAGGCTTATTGTGGGGCAGTGAGATGGCACAGTGGATAGAGTATTGGCTCAGAGTCAGAAATACTCATCCTCCTGAGTTCAAATCTGACCTCACACACTTACTAGCTGTGTAACTCTGTGCAAGTCACTAAACTCTGTCTCAGTTTCCTTATCAGTAAAATGAGCTGGAGAAGGAAATGGCAAGCCACTTCAGTACTTTTGCCAAGAAAATCCCAAATGGGGTGAAGAGCTGAGACACAACTGAACAACAAAAGTTTATTGTAATTCTTTTGACTTGAATGTTGGATTTGAATTTTATTTGAATAATAATAATAATAGCTAGCATTTACATAGTGTTTTTAGGTTTGCTAAGCACTTTACATATTACTTCATTTGATTCCTCCCAACACAACTCTGTGAGATAGGCAATATTTTTATCCTTTCTTTACAGATAAGGAAAGTCAGATACAGAGAGGTTAAGTGACTTGCTAATTACACAGCTAGTAAGTATCTGAAGCAGGATTTGATCTCAGGTCTTCCTTACTCCAACTCCAATGCTTTATTTATTATATTTTCTAGCCACTTGTATCCTCATAAATCTAAAAGTTGAGTATTTTTTTTTTCTTTGTAACTTTGGCAAAAGTCTTTGCATCCCACAACACTTCCCCACACCCTCAAAACAGTAACACTTCAAAAAAAATTTTTTGTCAGGATAATTAGTGTGTAAACTGAAAAATCTGTTAGCCCTAATATAACTATCACCTCCCAAGGTCACTATATATATCCTTAGGTTAATTATAAGAACAGCTCATCATAGAATTCCCAACTTGTGCCCCTTGATAATAGGTATGTATATCTGAGGCTGCTAAGGGTCTGTGCCATGGTCAAGTTACCCTGAAAGTCCAGAAAAGACTGATGATCAACTGAAGGGTGTGCCCTGGACAATTAATAATTTTAAATCTTCAAGGCTAAACAACAACAACAGCAATAACAATAACAACCACATAAACAAAAACAAGCAAAAAACAAGGAATTGCTGATAAGGAACTAAATGAAGAATGGACCTTTTTTCTCTCTATGAGAAAGAGCAATTGAAATTTCAGTCAAATTCCAACAGAGAACTCATACTGTAAGCCTCACATAGATACCGTAGCTTGTGTGGGTTTGGAGAAGGACCAAGAACTCTCAAGGACCAGAGCAAGGAGCTCTTTGTCCAGAAGCACCAGAGAAGACTTTGGGAGCTTTCTTCAACCTTATACTCATTATTCACCTGAGATCTGACCAGCTGTAACATATCCTTCAATAAATCCCACTGAGATATAAATGAACTACGAATTAGGTTTTGATTTATTTCTCCTTTTTGTGGTCTAGAGGTATTATCTATCACATAACCATGTATTTAAAAAGCAATAGCTAAATGTTGAGGTATGAGTGGGAGAATTAGCTCTTTATTAGAACAGATTGTTAAGTTGCTGAAACTCTCTGGGCCTTAACTATAAAATGCTGATAATATCTTCAGTACTTAACTGAATAATAATAATAACTAGCATTTATGTGGTGTTTTACAAATATGATCTCATTTTATCCTCACAACAACCCTAGAAGGTAGGTGCTATTATTATCTCCATTTGACATGTGAGGAAACTGAGGCAGAAAGAAGTTAAGACACACAGTTAATATGTGTCTATAGCTGGATTTGAATTCAGGTCTTCCTGACTCCAGTACTTTCTTTATCCACAGTGTGACCTAGTTTCCTCAATTCACAAAGTTATTGTTCTACTTCACAGGGCTGTGTGAAACTCATAAGAGATATACATACATACATATATATGTGTGTATATTATTTATATATCTATATCTATATATCTTTACAAACTTTAAAACAGTATATAAATTCCAATTATTATTAAGGATTTACTACATGCAGGAAAGCACAGTGAGGGATAAAAAGATGAAAAACTATATAGTCTCTGCATTCAAGATCCTTATAATCATATGGTGGTGATGGTGATGTGTGTGTGTGTGTGTGTGTGTGTGTGTGTGTGTGTATACGTGTGTGATATTTAAGAGATTTAAGGAAAAGATTGGGTAGCAAAAAACAGTTCAGTTTGATTAGAATGCAAAGTGAATGAAATAGTGTGAAACCAGGCTTTAACTACCATAGATTAGCACAGAACTATAAAGGACCAATAAATACCAGTGCAATGATTTTCTATTTTTTTCTTTTGGACAATTGGTGAGGCACTGAAAGGTTTTGAAAATGTGAGCAATATGGTCAAATCTATGCATTAAAAAGATTTTTTTCGCACCCTTGTGAAGGATTAGTTAGAGAAGACAGACACTAGAGGGACATGGAGAGGCCATTGCAGTAGTCCCAATGAGAGATAATGAAATTTGAACTAGAGTGGTAATGTGTGAGTGCAGAGCTGAGGATGGATGGGAGAGAGTGATAGAAGCATACGACTTGACATACAATTGGATGAAGAGTGTAGGGAAAGAGAAGAGGGGAATATAGAACTATAAGGTGCTCGCAAGGAAGGGAAACTTTGGGAGTAATAATGACAAGTACAGTTTTAAACATGTTGAGTTTGAGGTGCTAGTGGTCTATTCAGATTTTGGAAATATCTTAGCAGGTTGTTAGTCCAAGGCCAACAAGATTTCTAACTTGCTCCACCTACCTGCTTTGGGAGCACAAAAGAAAGGAAAACAGGAAAAATAAAAGATATATTTAAAAACTGGTGACCCAATTTCTCCAGATCTTTGTTTCATGGTTGTATTACCCCAGGGATTTGGCTCCTCAACCCCAAGCTCCTGTTTTAATCAATTACCCTCCTACTTCTTCATGTTTTACTAAGGTTCAATATGTTTTCTTTGCTTTTTTTTCTGTGTAGAGATTTATTGCATCTTCCCTAGCTGTAGACAATAATTTTTTCTCTTAGAAAAAAAGGCTCAAATTCATCAGAGAATTGTCACCTTTAACTAGATCTTAACTAGAAGTTTAGGGATTCCTTCTTCCCAATTTCTTACAGTCTTTAACTCTTGTCCTCTTGTCCTTGAGAAAATGAGACTCTCTCCACCCTGTCAATTTTATGACTGCAAATCCTGTAGATTTATGGCAGAGCAATGAGGAAATAACCTGAAATCTCCCATATTCACATCCAAGCAACTATAAAATATCACCCCAAAATGAATTCTAGAATGGTAGAACCAGAAAAAAGGCAGGGTGAAACAATCTTCTTGGAAGATTGGCAGAAAAGTTCTCTCACTCAGGTAAAATGGGAGCACAGTCCAGAACATGAAGCATCCTGGCAAACCAGCAGCAGACCCTGCCTCAGCAAGCTATGGGGAGGCCCCGAGCCCCAGAATGGCACCAAGACAGCAGACAAACACCAACACTGGGATCCCCTATATGCTTCAGATTTTCACTACTCAGGAAAAATATTCTATTCATATTGAAATTTTAGAATTAACTTCCCCCCAAAATATTGTTTCATCTTGAGTCTTGATTATTAGTTTAATTGTTCCAAATCTTCATGATACCTATGGATCATATGTCTCTGCATTAAAAAGTATTTAACTTTCCATGTTGAATAGTTTATACTCCCTAGTCCTTACTTCCTCATTATCTACTTACTCCTTAACTCATAATAATCTAGATTCCAATCCAATCTAATCTTATTCATTAAATGTTTATTAAGTGCTGTACTAAGGGCTGGGGAAACGATAAAAATAAAGGCAATCTCTGCCCTCGAGACAAAAGGAGGCAAAAAGGGGGTAGATGCCAAGGAGCATCTTGTTCTGTGGGGTTAAAAAAAAACAAAAACAAAAATAGAAACAAAAACAAAAACAGGCAGGGCTGAGAAACAAAGTGAAGGGAAACCAAAAGTTCAGCTTCTACCCTTTATAAAGGAAGACATTGGGAAGAGTTTGGTACTCCACCCTCTAATCATAAGGGAGAGGAGGCTGAGGGGATGATATAAGTCAAGGCCACTACTATACTGAAACTGCTCTATCAAAGGTTCCTAGTGAGCTAATTGCTGAATCCAATGGCCGTTTTTCAGTCTTCATCCATTTTGACCTCTTGAGACCAAGGACTGTGTGTTACCTTTCCTTATATCTCCAGCACTTAGGATAAGGCCTAGCACATAGTAGAAGCTTACTAAAAGCTTGTGGACTTGTAGCATGTAAAACTGTTGACCATTCTGTAGTTATTGGAACTACATTCTCTTAGCCTCTATGACACAATGCATTCTGTTGAAACAATGATTCTTTTTTTTTTGAAACAATGATTCTTATCTGGTAACTTTGCAACGGACGCAGCGTGGTGCCGTGCAATGAGGAGCTCAGAATTTAGAGGACTTAGATCCAATGCTAGTTCTCTGAATTATCATCTCTGGGACATTAGGAAAAGTCCCTTTACCTCTCTCCCATTCAGTTTCCACATCTGTAAAATGGGAGCATTGGAGCTTATGAACTCTAAGTTTCCCTCTAGCTCTAAATCTATGATCCTACCTTTACTGAATCTTTTTCCTTTCACTCCATTCATGTAATTGTTCCTTAAAACTTTGTACAATTTTGCCCTTCATATCAAGGGAAGAGAGATTTTAAACTAGCTGGTTGCTGACACATCAACCAAAAAGAGGTATCCAAGTCAGGATGAACACTATCCTCTGTGAGCTGCTAATGCCTTTTCCCTGAAGAAGTGATGTGAACAGTTAGGATTAAGGCCAAAACCACATGGAAGCTAAGATTACTACAAGCTATTGTTTTTACCGGAAGGTCTGTCTGTGTGTAGGAAAGCCAGGGAAAACAAGTGTGCCAGATCTGATATGCTAGACTACATGTTTTCTCAGTTCTAATGGATTGGAACATTTAATCTTGATTTTAAAGTCACTTGGTTGTTTTATATTTGTAGTTGCCGCGTCTTCAGCATTTATTCTCTTCTCCCTATTCCAATTGCCACTGTCCTAGGATGGGCCCCATTAACACCTGCCTAGATTACTCTAATAGTCTCTTAACCAATCTTTCTACCTTCACTTTCTCTCCACTGCCAGGATACATTTTTTATGCATAGTCTTGACACACCTCTTCACAAATCTCTTCAGTGTCTCGCTTACCTCCCAAGTTCAAACTCCTTTCTTTGTCCTACATCTTGTGCCCTCTATAATTGGTTACCATACTGTTTTCTTGGCCTTATTCCATAATACTTCCATTCATATACTATATGTTCTAGGAGAAATGTATTGCTTTTTGTTGTTCCTCATCTATGCCTTCCTGCATCCTGCCTCCATGCCCTTTTTCTCATTCCTTGGGCCTGGATATCTTCTCTCCCCACCCCACTTCCATTATTGCCAATTTAATTCTTCTTACTCATTTAAAGCCTAAAGTCACCTCTTCCATGAAGCCTCCCCATTTTCTTTGTTGTGAATGACTTCCCCCCTTAGATCTCACACAGCAATTTGTTTTGCAGCTTTCTAATGAACTTACCATGTAATATCATAAATTATAGTTATCTGATTTGTTAGCCCATCTCCCTACTTCAATATAGGCTCCATAGGAGCAAGGGACTTACGTATTTTATCCAAACTTTGTATGTATTCTAGTACCTAGATTAGTGCTGTACACATTTAATAAAGGTTTGTTGAGTGTTTTGATATGTTCAACTACACTTAATGATAGACTTAGTAATAAGTCTCAAGTTCATTAGTAAAGTGGTTACAACGCCACATGGTCATTGGGATATGACGTAGGCAGGCGCAAATATGGTGAAATATGAGAATTTAAGTTGAGCCAACTAGAGTATTACTAATTTGAGAATACTAATTAGAGAATAATAATACTATTTAGAGAATTACTAATTTGAGCACAACAGTTAAAAAAGAAGACAAACAGAAAGCAGCCTGGGTTAGGATCAATAAGAAGCCAAATACATGTTTCAAGCAAAGATTACTACTGAGAGGAGTTCTCAAGGGAAGAGGTTGTGTGAGGATATACCTTGAATTGAAACTACCAAGACTCCTTAGTTTCACTCCATTGCTATCAGGTCTACATTTTGAGTCAGATTACATCCACCAGTGATGGTAGACGACCAAGTAAGATTCATTGTCAAGTCATCTTGGATTCAGAGAAGTTGGGGAACTTTTACCATTTTATAGATTGGGAGGCTTTTAGTCTAAGGAAAAAAGCTAGGATCCTACCTGTGACTTTCATGCCAACAACTTAGTGAGAGCATTCTACCAGGGCTCCACCAACCCAAAGTCCTGGAAGTGGAGGCTTTGTTCTAAAGGATGGTTTCAGAGCTTCCCACAAAACAAGTGCATGGCACAACATAGGAGAGGATGAGATTTCATAGTCAGCACCATGCCTAAGTAGATTTTTTTGGCACAGAGGGTGCAATGTTACCCTAAGTGGCATTTTAATCGCTGGAACTTCTCAAATATTTTCTTGTTAGATCCCACCCCTACCCCATTCATTTGCTTTGGAATTTAGGACAAGGAAAGAACACTTTGGAGTAAGAGTAGGTGAGTTTGTATCCTAATTCTGCTATTTACTGCCTTTGTAAACTTGGATTCTAAGTCTACTCCATGGCCATATCTGAAGCTCTTCCAACTCCAAATGCTGAGATCTTATAAATTTAATTTATGCATGAAACCTTTGCTTCCACTTTGATTAAGATGTCCATCCTCTCCCCATGAGAGTCCCTTTCACTTGAACTTTAACCATTGCTCCCTGAGCACCACTTTGTGAACTACTTTCTCTAACTTGAATCATGCAGTTTGGAAGCCAGACTATTGCAGCTTTTTATATTTAAACATACTGGTTTAACCTCTGGCTCTCAGTCCCTGTTTTTATTTAGGCTGCTGCACTTACAATTACTTGCTAAACTGAGGATTTCATTGCCTCATGCTCATCCCAGCAAGTGGGACAGTCACAGTTTACAATACCAATCTGCTTCTGGGCAATCTGTTTCCTTAATGCCATGGCATGGGGTAAGACAATGCCTCGTTTATTACCATGGAATAAGTCCTATAATTATGGTCTACTGTGTTTGATTTAAGAACATTAATACAAACTTCTCCAAAACCGCACCCCAAGCATACATCTTAGATTGCTGTTTCATTATTGGAAAGCAAGGATTACTAAACTGGAGATGAGGGTACCATCCTTCAGTGAGTTTCTCATAAAATGTATATCCATATCCATATATATGTATATATACACACACATATATATAATGTACATATATATACACACACACATATATATGTTCATTTTTAAGCTAGCATTTATATTTATACAAAATATTTTGCATGTTATCTAATTTAGTCCTCACAATAACCCTCTAAGATTAGTATGATTATCATCTCATTTTTATAGATGAGGAAAATCAGTCAGAGAAATTAATTGACTTTCCAGGGTCACACAGTGGGTGTCTGAGGCAGGATTTGAACTCAGGAATTCCTGGATCCAAATCAAGCACTCTATCAAATGTACCAAGTAGTTGCTGTTGCGTGTGTGTGTGTGTGTGTGTGAGTGTGTGCATGTGTGTGTATGTATGTGTTTGGTCTGTGGGTGTGTATTTATTTGTATTTGTGCTTTGTATGTTGTAGTAATTTATAGATAATTAGCGAAAAGATAAGAGAGTCCATCAATAGCTCCATTCAGAAGTCAGAGAGGATATCCAAGGGTTTAACAAGTTCTTTACTACCATTTTCTTAAAGGATGCCCAATTTCAAATGAATCAGGGTAGCACAATTGAAAATTGATGCCAGGAAATTCCAGTGAACTGTGACCTTCCCCTTCAGGAACAAGGGCTAATGGATTTGGAATGATTAAGAATAGAAGTGAACCTTTGGTACAAATAAATCATTTCACTGTCAATGCCACACAGTCCAATTATCAGTCATCTACTTTTCAGGTGCTCTGCATTTTAAAGTGACATGCCTGTGGCAGATAGTGTCAATAGCTCCACTTAACAGATAAAAGGAACCTAACTGAGCAGCCCATCTAGAAGATTGGATCTAGGGACAGTAAGCATATTTGGATTGTCCTTTGCCTTCAATTCCCCAACCAACCATGACTTTTTCCATTGCTTAGTGGAGCTAAAATTTGGTACTTTGTAATAAACATTAGTATGCATTTTCCCAATGTATGCACTCAAGTATTTCAAAAGGATATTTTAGACTTTGCCAACACTGTTTCATTAAGCAGTGCAGGCACATGCTCCATAAATATATATGTTGGTAGTCAGTCACTAAGTCAGCAAACATTTATTAAGTGCCTACTATGTGCCAGGCACTCAGCTGGGGGTAGATATTGGAGACACAGGAAAAGGCAAATGATAGTGCCTGACCTCAAGGAGATTACCATATAATAGGAGTGACAACATTCAAAGAACTATATACTGAATAAATTTTAAATAATTAACAGAGGGAAGCCTCAAGAATTAAGGAGGATCAGTAGTGCCTTCCTAAGAGAGGGTAGGAGTTTATCTGGGAATTGAAGAAAGCCAGAAAGCCAAGAAGCGGATACGAGGAGGGAGAAGAGACCAAAAGTGAAAATATCTCACGCAAGAAATAGCAAGGGGGTTAAGTGTCACTGGATTGTAGAATAAGTGAGAGGGATTAATTGAGAGGGGGCAAGGTTATAAAGGGTTTTGAATGTCAAACAGATGATTTCATATTCTATCCTGATAAAGGAACCACTGGAATTTATTGAATGGTATGATGTGTGTGTGTGTGTGTGTGTGTGTGAGAGGGAGGGAGAGAGAGACAGAAATGGCCAGACCTGCACTTTAAGAAGATTACTTTGACAACTGAGTGAAGGATGGGCTAGAGTGAAAGATGACTTGTGTCAGAGAGACCCACCAGCAGGTTTTGAAATCGTCTAAGTATAAGGTGATGAGGACTTACTCCAGGGTGGTGGCAGCATCAGGGGAGAGAAGGGGACATATTCAAAAGCTGTTATTAAGGTATAATTAACAGGCTTTGGCAATAGATTGGATATGAGAGATAGAGAGAGGGTATTTGAGAATTACACCTACATTGCAAGCCTGAGTAAGTGGGAGGATGATGGTACACTCAACAGTAACAGAGAAATGAGGAAGAGGAAAGGGCTTGGGGAAAAAGATAATAAGTTTATTTATGGACATATTGAGTGTGAGATGTCCAATAGGTAGGGTAAGATGGGAGACTGGAGGTCAGTAGAGAGGTTAGAGCTGGATAAGTAGATCAGTGTGAATGATAATTGAATCCATGGGAGCTGATTAAGTGAAATAGTATGGAAGGAGAGAAGAGGGCCAAAGAGAGAGCTTTATAGGATACTTATGGTTAGCGTATATGAACTGGATGAAGATCCAGCAAAGGAGACTGAGGAGTGATCAGTTAGTCTTAGTTCAGATAGTTAAGAAGATAAACAGGAGAGATTAGAGTCCTGAAAACCTAGAGAGAAGAGAATATCAAGGAAAAGAGGGTGATTGACAATGTCAAAGGCTGAAGAGAGTTCAAGAAGCGTGAGGACTGAGAAAACAACATTAAATTGGGTGATTAAGAGATGGTTAGTAACTATGGAGAGAGCAGTTTTAGTTGATGATGAGGTCAGAAGCCAGATTGTACAGAGTTGTGTAAAGAGTGAGAGGAAAGGAAATGAAATCACCTACTTTTGATGGCCTTCTCAATAAATTTAGCCACAAAAAGTTGGAGGGATTTAGCATAATAGCTAGCAGGAATGTATGAATCAAATGAGGGTTTGGTTTTTTTTTGGTTTTTTTTTTTTGGAGGAATAGGGAGACACGAGCATACTTGTAGGCAGTTTGTGGTCAGTATGTAGTTTGTAGGGAGGAAGCAGCCAATATGCAGAGAGATTGGAGATGATTGAGAGAGTAGGGGTGATAAAGGGGACAAAGTGCTGGAGATGATGGAATGGAATGGAAACATGCAGGTAGATGGATTTGCCTTGACAAACAGTTGGACCATCTCTTTGTGTGAGTCAGAGTAAAGTAGAGAATAGTGGCAGAAGACATCTGGGTGATAAAAGGTGAGGAGGAGTGGAGAAGAGGGAGCTTTTGGTGAATGACCTCAATTTTGAGTAAATTATGAGGCAAGGTTCTCAGCTGGGAGTATAGAGGGAATGAGGAGCCTAGGGAAATTTGAAGAGGGATGATAAGGTTTGGGAGAGCTTCTCTGGTGAGTGGAGAATCACTTGTGAAGTTAATCACTATTCACATCTGGGTTTACACATTAGCTTATAAAATAATTATTTTAAATACATATTGTCACTATATAAGTTTGATCAACCTTTTCTATCTGGCTTGTTGTACAGTATTTGAATTCTAGTCTGAGCTTGATTTTTTCTGTAATAAAAATGAAAACAAATTATTTAGAACCATCAGTGCCCCTGGATAGTAAGCTAAAACATGAGTCTTAGTGTTCATCAAAGCTGTGATGTCCAGTTCAACACCAACTATAAACAAATGAATGAAAAAGACAGATAAATAAGAATCATTGCACAAAATAAAAGATGGCCAGAACTATTGTTTTTTATCAGTATGCAAAAGTTTTGTGGGCACTTAATGCACTTCAGCTTAGAGGACAGATAATCAACCATTTCTGTCATTGAAAAGGAAAGGTCAAATAAAGAAATGGCTCTCAGACAGAATAGAGAAGATTACAAAACAAAATATCCATATCAGTGAAGGTCTTATCAATCCTATGTGACATAGAAGGATTGCTGTATGTCCTTTTTCTCTTCCCTTCCCCACCATGGATAGCTGCATTTTGGAATATTGCTGGTGCTGTATACACTAATATGTGTAAATAAACTTGGTAAATGTACACATATACATGTGTATACACTGTGTACAATGATGCATGTATAGTTACATGTGCATGCTGTGTATATGTGCATTACAATAGAATGCAATCTTCTTGAGGAAAGGACTTTTTTATTTTCCCTTCTTTTCCGTCTTTCTTTCTTCTTTCCTTTCTTCCCTTCTTTCATCATTTGGTGGCCAACATTCAGCAAATAATGAGGTAGTTATAATTTACATAGTCATAATTGTATATTATAAGAATATGTGTATATATGTGTGTATGTTTACACACAGAAAAGTGATTTTATTTTCTTAAAGAAGAGATCTAATTATAGAACTAAAACCCATGCTTTAATTCTAACTATATGGAAAATTACTTCTGAAAGGAAAAATTGGGTTGCTATTTTGAGTTTTTGTTACAAAAAAAATACTGCTAGTACAATTTTGGTAAACATGAGAGCCTAATCTTTTATGATACCTTTCTGAACACTCTCTAGGCACCACAAAGCTTTGACTATTTGAAATAATTGAAATTTCTCAAATAGTGATGTCTTTTGTTGAATTTTCAAAAGCGGTTAGAGAGGAAAGCAAAATTAAATAGTGCTCAAACAAGGATTACATAAAGATAAAAAAGGAAAGGATGAAGCATCAAAGATTTTTTTAAAAGGGAGAAATGTACTTTTAGAAAAAAAAGTAGAAGTCTATTTCACTGGAGAGCATCAGACTGGGAGTTGGGAAGCCTGGGTTTAAGCACCAGCTGTGCCTTTAACTAACTTAAAAAACACTTAACCTCACTAGATTCCACTTCCTTATATGTAAAATTAATGGGCTGTAATTGTTCTTTAAGTCCCCTTCTAACTAAAATTCTATGGACAGAGGATCTAAAACAGTAGATAAAGATTTTTGGTTTCCTAGAAAAGGTATCTTGAAAAGATTAGGATATCATATTTACTTAAATATTCATAGTAGCATTTATTTTTGGGGGTAACAAAAACTCAAAAGGAAATAGGGGCCCCCATTTGTGGAAAGGCAACATATTGTTTTACATGAAAGTAGTATAGAGATTGGACTTGCAATTTCAGTGATAATAATACTCCTTTTACCAATTTAAGTTGGTGTCTTCTCTGTAACTTAGTCTTACACAGTTACCTAGAGCACTTTAAGTGTACCTAGGGCCACAAAACTAGTATTTGGAGACATAAGAGTTTAACCTGATTGACTTTTTATCTACCAGTCATCATCTTCTAAAAGTAATAAAATAGCATTATGCCCTGAGAAATAATGGACATGAGCAATTCGGAGAAACATGGGAGATTTGTATCAGTTGATACAGAACAAAGAAAGCAGAATCGGGGGAATATTATATACAATGACTTTAATAATGTAAATAAAAATAATGCTAAGAAGCAGCAGAAATTAGATTAAAGGCAATGATCAACATTCATTTCAGAGAACAGATGAGGAAACACCTCATTCATGGAGAAATGGAATGCTACTACTAAGTCTACTTCCAAAGATGATTAGGGAAAAAGGAAAAGAATCTATGTTTCTAAAATATTTATAGTAGCTCTCTTTGTGGTGGCAAAGAACTAGCTGTAGGTAGGGATGCCCATCAGCTGGTGAATGGCTGAACAAGTTGTGGTATATTATTGTGATGGAATACTGCTGTGCTTTGAGAAATGATGAGCTCATTGATTTTAGAAAAAAAAAACATAGACTAGCATGAAATAAGGAGCAGAACCAATAGAACGTTGTATACAATAACAACAATATTCTTTTAAAAACAAGTTTGAGCAACTGTCATTTTGACTATTAAAAATACCCAAATTAACTACAAAGAACCTAGAAAGAAGATGCTATCTGCATCCTGAGAAAGAACTGATAGATAGAAATATGTACAGAATGATTTTACCATTGCATACATAATTTGTGTAAGGTAGCCAATTCTAGGGCTGGGGGGTTAGGAGGAAGAAAAAAAGGGAAAAAAAGGAAAGTTACACGATAACTTTATTATATATTTAAAAGGAATAGTAAGTTGTACATAAGAGATTTGCAGTTTAACATACAATCATCTTTTTTTATTCTACTATGTTATGGAAATGCTTTGTGTTATTTCATAAATTAAAAATAAAATAAAAAATAGGAAAAAATAAACTCTAAGAGGAAAAAACACACACAAATAGAGGGCTAGTGGTATGGATTGTTGTGTTTGCTTTTAGCTGTAATTACTCTGTTCATTGGTTTTGCTTACATTTTTTTTTTAATTTGTGACTAGTGTCCTGTATGGATTTTTTTGGGGGTGGAGGGGATAGAAATTAGATATATGTATTATAAAAGACAAAAAAGCATCAATATTTTTAAGAAAATAAAAGATTAGAGCTAAATGACAAAATTCTAAGAAGGACAGGAGGCCATTATAGTAATATTTGGGGCAAAACTGCCATTTGCCTTGGTGGTAGATCTTTGAAAAAATCTTCAGGTAATATGACCAATGAGTAAGGACATGGGTTCTTGACATTTTTCTCATGTCATGGACTCTTTTGGAAGACTGGAGAAACCTATGGACCTCTTCTCAAAATAAGTTTTGAAATGCATAAAATAAAAATATATAGGATTTAAATGAAAACCAATAATAAATAGTTTTTTTCTTTCTCTCCCTCCTGCCCCAATAAAAAAAAAAGTTAAAGGATTCAAGTTAAGAATCCCTGAGTTAGGTGATTTTAGGCCAGCAGAGGACCTGTTCAAATTTGACGAGTGTAGATCACCATCAGATTTCTAGCTGACTACTTGAATACTGATAATACTCCAGTAACCTAAGACAGTTAATATGCCTACTGGAGATTAAATACATTATTAAGATATTATTTAAGCAGCAGGGAAAATTTGGTTTCTTTATTATATTTTCTTTATATTCTAGCTGGGAGGAGGTAATGAGGTATTATTCCCATTCTGCAAATGGCAGGCAGCATTGAGAGATCAGCTTTTCTAAAACCTCCAAGCAGATCAGAGGCACAACCAGCAATACAACTTGGAGTGTATTGCTGCAGTTCATTGCCACAGACAACATTGCTGCTTTATGTTTCTACATTTTAAGTGTTAATGTTTTCTCACTTATGGTAATGTTTGGAAATTCCATTAGAGATAAAAAATTGTTTCAAGCATTTGTCACTTTTCTGCTTCGTTTTCTATGTATATTGTATTCATAATATGCAGCATTTAATTAAAATGCTTTGGATAATGGTCAATTCAGTGCTTAGAGTCAGAAACTCTAATATAGAATCTTTGCTTGACACATTGTATCACCTTGACCATTTACCTTCCATGTACCAGAATTTCATTATCTTTAAATTGAGGATAATAAGGATACTACTTCTTGCTAAGGGCAGCTTGTAAATTAGCTAATGCTTCAGGGCCCTTAGAAAATGCAAAGTTTGATATAAATGCTATACCATTTTATGAATATGTTCTACACAGGGAAGCTTTCAAACAAAAATTAAGGCACATTGGAAAGGCCAGATTATGCAAAGTAGCTGACCCTCCACTGCCAGTTAAATGTTCATGCCTTATGTGTACAACATCACCCATTTATATCTGAAGCAATACTTTGGTTTGAATTTTACTTGTGTACATATGATATTGAAAACAAGCCATTGATGAGGAAGAGTTTCTTGAATGAATCCATTTGAAAAAATAACCTTACTCTCATCTAAATTAAGAGATGCTCACTGTTGCTCTCCAGAGGCCTAATGTGAAAGGAAATAATATAAGTTTTGCTTTCAAGGGAAATGTCTCTTTGAAATGTTATAGGTTCTGCTGTTTTCTGTACTTTGCAAATGAATCATCCTGCCAACTGAAATTGTTCCTCATTTGGTAAAAATTGACTTCTCCAATCAGATGTTTCCCTTTCCTAGGCTGATGGCTTTTCACAAAACTATATAGAAAACTAAAAATACCAAACAAGACTCAATTAGAATATATAAATGTAAATATGTATGTATTTATCCCCAAATCAGATAAGTCATTCATCCCAAATAAAAACAAAAACAAAATAAAAAATTCAGAAATACCCAAACAATATATTTTCAAATTACTCAAAAGAACACAAACACTCATCTTAACGTAAGTACCCTGCACTGTTTTCTGATCTAGTTACAGTGTTTCATGGTTTAAAAGTTTATATATATATATATATATATATATATATATAGTTCATATATATAAAGTAGAAAAGTTCAGAGTCTGTATTTTTGTTCTGAGCATCATGTTAATACCAGATAATAAAATTGACTTCAAGAACCTAGAAGGTTCTTTAAATGAAAAATTTTAATTAAAGTTTTGAATTGTTTGTTTGTTTTCCCTTTTGTAATATGGTACATTTCTCATGTAGGAATGTGTGTAAATATGCATGCTGACTAATTTTCTCAAATTTAAAAATTCATTATAGTCTGTGATTGTATTTGCAGAAATTAAACATTTTTTTCAATTACACTGGACTTCTTGAAGTCCCATCACACTCCTGAAATCCATTTCCATGGTATGCAACAAAATAACTGAACAATGTCCATTGGTTTACTTGCTTGGAATACTCAAAACTCATATAATTTGAAATTTTTAAAACACTAACTCCTCTGTTCCTCATAATCTGATGCATGTTTTATGCATGTACAAATACACAAATATATACACACAACAGACCTTCCTACGGAGGGATTTTTTTTTTTTATCTTTTAAGAAGGTTGACTTCTTCAGTACCTACAGACATCAATGCCTGAGGAAGATCTGAGAATGGATCAGTGGGTTGCAAACTGAATATGAGTCAACAATATGATGGGTTTGTAAAACACACACACACACACACACACACACAAATACCCTAATGTGATCTTAGGCTGCAAGGACAGGTGTAGTTTTCAAGAATGAGCACATAATTGTCCTTCTATATTCTGCTCTGGTCAGTCCACAGTTAGAGTATTTTGTTCAAATCTAGGTGCCATGGTTTAATAAAGATGGTGATAAGCTGAAGAGTGTCCAGAAATGGTAACCATTATGTGTTGATTGTCATTAGGATTGGTTGAAGGAACTGAGAATGTTTGGTTTAGAAAAAAAAAAATAAAGTATTTGAGAGGGACGTAATAGCTGTCTTCATATATCTGAAGGGCTGTCAAGTAAAATCATAATTAAACTTGTTCTATTTCCCCTTAGAGAGAAGGACCAGATGCAGTGAGAGAAGATGCAAAGGAAAATTAGGTATGTTGTCGGGGGGAAAATCCTATAATGAACTCTACAAAAGTGGAATATATTATTTTGAAAAGTAGTGGATTCCCCCTTTGTGGGACATGTTCAAGAAGAAACTGCTTGACCAGGTGGTGGGTATATTTTAATGGTGATTTCCTTAAGGAATGGGTTACATCTAGGTGGTTGCTGAGATCCCTTTCAACTCTCAAAATCTGTGGTTCTATAATTCAGACATTCACTCAGGAAGGCCATTATTTTAATCAGGGGCATGGTAGGCAGTTTCTAATTACAGTTCAAAGACATCTGATTGAGTACCCCACAATGAAAGAAAAGATGAAAAACTTTAAAAAATAGGTAGGAAATCCCATTAATAAAAAGCCTTACTTAGGCAATCCTCAAAGACAGAGCTTCCATGGAGGAAGAAGACATGCAGTTGGGACTAAGAGTTTTCAATAAGATGGGGTAAGGATGACAACAACAATAGCAATAGCCAACATTTATATGGCACTTTAAGACTTACAAAATTATTTACATATGCTTATATATTTTTGTTGCTGTACTTTTTAGCCACCTAACTGCCCTTATCTCTACTGAGGTAGGTGCTATTATTATCATATTGATTTCACAATTAAGGAAACTGAGACGGAGAAAAGGACTGAAACTGTGATTTATTGGTATTGAGAACTTCTGGATGAAGAAGTTCTTTACCAATGTAGGTCAGACTTCCCTCAATAACTTACAGTTTTAGAGCATTGCTTAGGGCACTGAGCTATTAAATAATTTGACCAAGTCACAACTGTCAGTATGTGTTAAAGGCAAGACCTGAACCCAGGCCAGGTCTTCCTGACTCTGAAGCTAGCTCCCTAGCCACTATACAATCCTTCCTCTCATAGGCTGCTACTTCCCGAGTCACTATTATTTTCTTATAATTTAAATTTATAATTTTTATATTTATATAATATTTTATATTTATATCATATTATATTTTATGCATTTATAATTTAATTTAAATTTATACAATAGACCAAAGAGTAAAATAATTTTTAAATTGTACGTAATCATATTGTTAAACTAGCAATAAGAGTCACAGAGGCTCTTAAATGAGGTTTTACTCTTAAATGAGATTTTACTCTTACTGCTTAAATGAGTTTTAGCAAGTATAAAAGGGAAGGATAATATTCCAGGCGCCTATAGATATCTCATCTATCCATATTCTCGTTCTGGAACCAAGTAACTATTACATGTATTTGAAATGCAGGTTCTTCTGTGGTTTCATGTACAATCATCTTTTTTTATATCATGGAAAAGATTGTTTTATTCCATAAATTAAAAATTAAATAAAAATAACAAAGAAATAAAAATAATAAAAAAATAAATGCATGTTATTCTTCATTGCAGAGGACAAAAATGAAAGGGTTAGAGGAATGCCTCTCTATAATCCAACTTATTAGAGGGTATGAAGAGATCTCTCAAAAAATGGAAGGAGAAAAACTAAGAAGCAATGGGGAATCCGAACTTTTGTCAGGGAATTGAATGTGGTTGTGGAAGAATTAACACAGAAAAAGAAAGAGAGCAGGACACCAAACTATTGGAGTTATAGGTCCAAGGCTCTTTCTATGGACAGTGGAGCAGCTTCCTTAGCTCCAAGAAATGAGAATGAAGATCCACAGATTCTGGCAGGAACAAGGACATCTCATCCTATATATTCTAAAAGATAAGCTCCAACTGTCTATAAATTCATACTGAAGGATGATGCTGTATAGCTGTATAACACATATATATATGTAGATAGATAGATAGATAGATAGATAGATAGATAGATAGATAGATAGATAGATAGATAGATAGATAGAAATATATAGCTAAGAGTCTTCTTGGAGCATATAAATAGGATGTGATGGAAAGCCATTCAAAACTTGATCAATCTGATGATTGCTATCCATTCTTTTCTGATGATTCATTTTATCAATCAAGCAATAAGCATTTATTAAGCACCTATGATGTTCCAGGCACTGTGATAATCACTGGGGATACGAAGAGAGGCAAAAGACAATACCTGCCCTGAAGAGGCTTACAGTCTAATAGGGGCTTACAAAAAATATATACCAAGAATATGAAAAGATAAATAGGAAATTATTAACAGAAGAAAGGCACTAAGAAAATATGAATCTCAGGGCAGGAATCTCAAGACCTTCTGGACACAGTTGCACTTTTTCTTAATGCTAATTATTGAAGGTAAGGGTTTCAGAAGAGATTTGATAAATGAATATATAGTTTAAAAGACTATATTAAAGAATGGGATTTGGATTCCTAGTCTAGGGCCTAAGATAACAAAATGTCAGGCTACTGACCAGTAGAATATATCTAAAGAGAACAAGAAATGATGTATTTGCCTGGGTTTTAATGGAAAATGGAGGATGAGGAGACTATTGAACATAAAGACTTATAGATAACATTGAATGCAACATGTATTACAGGAAGAAGAAAAGTAGTGGGGAAACCCAATAATTCATGGCAGTCAGTATGCAAAAAAAGAAAAGGGCAATAGTCCTGCTTTCACATTCCTATGTGTAGATGATGAGTAGGTAATAAAGTGAACTAAAGATCTTAACAAAAGTAGGTAAACAATGCCAGTTATCACTGACATATATGTGGATGTGATTTTATTAAAGGAATATATTAATGGAAGTGTATAATTTACTCAAAATGAACACATTAGATAAGAGCTGCTATGGAATATCATATATCAAGAAGTTGTACTTTTATAAGAAAATCCATGAATGGGATAGAGAATATATTAACAAGGATCAAAGGCCAGAAACACAGAAATTATATTGTGATGGAAGAAGACTACAGATGGCTTGGCCAGAAGGAAGAAATGGAGGGTGAATTTTATAAGCAGGTCAGAGAACTGACATGGAAGCAACAAATAAGTATTTGGAAATGTGTAGGAGCCCTCTCTTTGCTAAAAGCAGAGCAGTTGATACATTCTTGATATACCTTAAGGATAACTTGCTCTTCCTTTAAAAAATAAATTAATCAATGAGAGGAATTGCTATTCTTGATTGTGTTTGACTGAAAAAAAAGAGGTACTGGCTTCTGAATTAGAAATGACTGTATCATTGGGAAGAAGTTACTATCTGTCTTAGATTTTGAGTCTCATTAGATAATAAACTCTAAGAATGGAATGCAAAACATGATCTGATGCAAACCCTAGGAATTAGGAGAATTAATTTCCAAGATTTAGGAGAAAGGATAAGACACTCTGAGGGATGAGATACTCTAAAGAGTAAAATTCTAACAAACGATTATAGTAAGGGCAAAATAAAGGAGAAAACTGTCCAAGGAAATTTTTGTGGCCTCCAATCAACAAGCATTTAATACATGTTTACTGTGGCAAGCATTGCTAAGTTTTGAAGATACAAAGAAAGGCAAAACACAGTACAATCCTCAAGGAGCTTACATTGTAATGGGAGAGAAAACATGCAAACAATTAAGTACTTCAGAGGAAAGACATTTGAATATGGTAAGGGGGAGGAGAGAGAGATAACAAGAAAAGCCTCTTGCAAAAGGTGGGATTTGAGCTGAATCTTGAAGGAAGCCAGGAAAATCAGGAGGTGGAAGAAGGAAGAGCACTCTAGGCATGAGGGACAGCCAGTGAAAAGGCAGAGAGAAGGAGTATTGTGTGTGAGGAACAGCAAGTAGCCCAGTGTTGCTGGATCATGGAATAAATGGCAGGGATTAAAGAGTAAGGAGGCTGAAAAGGTATTAGGTTTTGAAGGGCTTTATGTCACCAGAGTATTTTGCATTTGATTCTCAAAGTAATAGAAAGTCACTGGAATTTATTGAGTGAAGGTATGGGAAAAAATTTAGAAGTTAGGCTTCCAAAGCAGAACAAAGGAATTCCAAGATCTGGTGGATAGTCCCTTAACCAATCAGAAAGTGCCCCAAACATTCTGCAAACAACTTGTTTCTTAAGAAAGAGCCCTGCAGGCTAAACCGGTTGCATCCCATTGGGGTCAAGGATGTGGCAAAGGCTTTTCTCCACTGGCTTGCTTAATAAGCTTATTAAACTGACACACTATGAGGGCAAAGATAGCCACCATTTTTGAAAGTGGGACACATGAACTGGGAAGAATTAATATAACGAGATGGGCGGTTCAAGAAGTGTCTAACTCATATGAGCTAGACCAATCCCAGCTCTGATAGGAGGAGCAGGATCATACTAACAGTATAAAAGCTAGCTCTCACTTCTGTACAGTGTGCCTGTCCCTCCAGAGTGTGCACCTGATTCTTCCAAGAACCATAATAAATGATTCTTCTTTCACTCCAGACTTAGTTTCATGATTAAGAGTGAGATTCTACCTGGCATTGCAACTGGGAAAGCAATGGGCAAATTTCCCAACCCTTCTGAGGGGGTACAAGGGGCTCTATTTCTAACAAAGGGATGGAACATGGTTAGACCTACACTTTAGGAAAATCACTTTGACAGCGGAGTGGAAAATTGATTGAAGTCATGAGAGATGTGAGTTAAGGAGACCAATCAGCAGTCTATTACAATAGTCTAGGCCTAACGTTATGAGAGCCCACACCAGGGTAGTAGCACAGTGTGTGGAGATAAGGGGATATATACCAGACATATTGTAAAGGCAGAGATCACAAGAGTTGGCAAACCATTGGGTATGTGGAGTGAATGTTTTCATTACTCTCTAGGCTACACACTGGACTTCATTTACCATCATGAAGCTTCACGATGCCCCATGTCTTTGTGCTGGAACCTCATTCCAGCTCTGTAACACACATTAGAATATCCTCTACTCCTGTGACCTCAACCTCTGATTAAGTAGTTCCTCTTATAACATCTATTTAAGGAGGGCATGCATGTCTTATTCCTCTCCAAAATGCTCTGTAAACTTCCTTTTTAATGCCCTTGTGCCCTATCCTTTTTACCTTCCTTTAATGTGTTGTCTTCCTCTTTAGAAAATAAACTTCTTGAGGGCAATGGCTATCTTACTTTTGATTTATATTCATATACCTCGTGCTTAGCAGGGATTCATTTTCTTTCCTCTCAAAATCACAAACTCTCAGAGTTACAAGACATCTGAGAGGCCATCTAATCCAACCCAAACCTGACCAAGAATCCCTTCTACAACACTGTCAATAATAGGCCATAGCTTTTGAAGGTTTTCAATGAGGAGACATGCTTTTATATGTAGATTGATCTTCCTATCTTCCTTCTCACTCAAGCATATTAAGGATCTGCAGTCTTTTACATGGTGTCCACAAGGCCAAAGACCATCCATAGGCTTGGATTCTCCTATGCAGATAGAGAAATCAATAAATAAACTATGGTTGTTGCCACAAGACATTGAAACTCTTGAATGAAATGTTAATAATCCATTCAAACATCTAGTTGCTTTCTTCTCAGATAGATTTGCAAATTAAATCAGGAGACTATATGTGTGTGTGTGTGTCTGCATGTGTGTGAGTGGACGCGAGTGCTCATACGCACACACGTTGAAACTAGTGAAAGCAAATGCAAGCTGCCCCAGACTCAAAACAACCTGTAGTCATGGAACTGAAAAATATATTTCAAACCCTAAGAAACAGGTTTGAGGCTTCATGTAGTAGAGTGACTACTGACATTATCAATTTTTGTGTACAATGAAATTATTATGTATAATTCTGGTCCAATGCATTTAACCATAATTTTGGTTTGGTTATTCACAGGATACTTCATCAATATTCATAATTCACTGAAATTGATGCATAGTGTATATTAAACCTGAAGATATTCCTTGAGATATTTCCTGCTACATCTATTCCCATACTATAGTTTCCAAAGTCAGGATTGTCCCTACCTTGCTGGAACATCTGAGTATTTTAAACTAAAACAGGTTTTTAATAAAAATACATCTTTGTTGCTATCCTCTTTTCTCTCAGATAGTCATCATTTCTAACAAAGAATATTTTAATAAAAAACAAGAAAAAGAGGAAGAAAATAATTAGCAAAACTGATCAATAGTGGAAAAAAATCTGAAAATATATGCAATATCCTATACCAGGAGTGGGGAACCTGTGACCTCAAGTCCACATGTGGCCTTCTAGGGTATGGTCTTTTGACTGAGTCCAAGTTTTACAAAACAAATTATTTTATTAAGGGAATTTGTTCTGTGAAGTTTGGATTCAGTCAAAGGATTGCACTTAAGGACCTAGAGGACCACATGTGGCCTTGAGGCCAAAGGTGCTCCACCCCTGTCCTATACCTAGGGACCTCCCACTTTTGCAAAGAAGTGAGGGAAGTTTTCTGCTCATATTTATTCTTTCTGGGTCTTGCCTGTTCTTTGTAATTTTGCTATGTTGACTTTCAATTTTGGGGAGATTGTTATGCTTTCCATTTGCATTGTTGTAGCCATCATGTATATTTTTTCTTGGCTTTCCTTACTTCATTTTATAGCAGCTCATATAGGTTTTTCCTTGTTTCTCTGTATTCATTGTATTTATTATTCCTCATAGCACAATAATGTTCCACTACATTAATGTACCATAATTTGTCTAGCTGTTCCATAATCAATGAGCATCTATTTTGTTTCTGATTTTTGTGTGTTTGTTTTGCTAACACACACACAGGCAGTGCTATAAATATTTTGTTGTATATAAGGTGTCAAGTTTTAATAGCAGTACCATAATAACTGAAGCCAGAATCCTTTACATATTTCCAATGAACTTTAATAATACTTTTATTTTCTTTATAAAAAATATTCAGCTTTGACTTTCGGTTGAGCTAAATGGGCTACTAGGCAAGTTTGATACATATTCACATGGATTCTTTGCCATAATTATGGTATAAAACAAGTCAGAGATTTGTAACTTTTTAGACATTAGAAATCTTGACATGGTTTATTCCTTGACTAAAAGTGACCTATATTCTGAAAAAAAAAACAACATAAAACCTCAATTGTGCTGTATTCATTTTTCAATGAACTTACATGATAATTCTAGTTTGCTTCTGCAGCAGTTGAAAATACTTGTGAAAATCATGAAGCCAAAGTTGAGAGAGAGAGAGAGAGAGAGAGAGAGTAGTACTACACAGTAAAAGGTACCCAAATCTGAATAGCATCCTTTATCCAGCGCTGTTGTGAGAATTAAATGAGATAATATTTGGAAAACACTTAGCTCAGTGCCTAGTACATAGTAGGTGCTTAATAAATGCTTATTCCCTTCCAATATTTTCATTCTTGTTGAGAATATACTCCCAAAGTGATGTATTGCAATTTCTTTTTAAAGATGTATTTTAATTTAAATTTACGGAACAAAGCAATCATTTCCATAACACAGTAGAATAATAAGGTGGTATATTACTATTTATCTCTATCTCTACATCTCTACCTCTACCCCTATTTCTCTAATCTATCTTTATCTTTATCTATCTATCTAGATATTAAGATAGGGATCTATACACAGAGATATATGCATACACATATATGTTTGTATATATACCTCTATATGTCTATAAAGTTCTCTATAGATCTGTATCTCTGAACAAAGATTTTCTTAGTAACAATGTATGCAATTTCAAAAAAATGAAATACAAAAGCAAAAACAACTGGAAACAGTGGAATGGCTAACAAAATTTTGGTAGAGTAATGAAATGAAATAGTATAACCTAATTAAGACCAATAAGTATGAAGTATACAAGGAAGCTTGGGAAGATCTACAGGAGGTCCTGGTTATATGAGGATAATTGGTACTAGGAAAAGGTCATTTAAAGTGAATCTACTCAAAAAATTGACCAAAATTTCATAATAAATAGTGGGAAAAGGGAGGAGGATGATTGGGATATTATCTTGAAAAATTAAACTGAAAATTATAAAAATAACTAATTTTAAACAAAATTTTAGTTCTAATTGCCACTATGCATTTTTAGAATGAATCAGTTATGCATTTTTGTTGAATTTTTCTAGCAAAATTGTATGATAGCAGGATGAGACATTTCACATTTTACCTTTGACTTTTGTAACAGATCACAGAGAGGGTCATTAGTACAATAATATTCAATGTCTTTATCAGTTTTCTCAAGGCCTCTTTTAATTCTTTGATATTTAAACCATTCTCAGGTGAAGGAACTATAATCAGCCAGAGACTAACTGTTAGAGACTTTGATGGATTGATGGGAATACATACTAGTATTAAGTGGGTAGGGATATTTGAGTGACAACTAATTTTATAAGTGATCAGTTTATTCTTGAATTTTTCATGTTATAACTTCTTTTGCTTCTGTATCAAAAAGAGAGTCAACATGGCAGTAGTAGATGGATACCTGACCTCAGAATTATGAAGACCTAGGTTAAAATCCTTCCTCCTCCAGCACAGAATAGCATACTTCTTAGTTGTTTAGTACCCCCACATGACTCTTACACACTGAATAATTCACTGTTGTACATTGATGGAGGCTGTCACCTTGCAGGCATTTCTCAATACCAATGAAATCTTTGATTACAGCTAAAACATAATGAAAATTTGAAGTTGTGAGGAAGGTATAGGACTCAGAAAATGCATTCTTGGATAAATGAGGATGCACAGTATATGGAATATTTTGAAGGAAAGGGAAAGAAAGGAAAGGAAAGGAAAGGAAAGGAAAGGAAGGAAAAATGAAAGAAAGTGAACCAGAAAAATAGAGAAGACACTAAAAACACGGAGAAGCAAAAGTAAATGAGAATGAATGGACAAAAAAAATACTGATGAGGACTTAGAAAGCGTAACATTCATTTAAATATAAATAATTACAAAGGAAGTTTATTTGGTTGCATTATGATTCAATGTTATTCTTAAATAAGACTTTTTTTTTTTTAATAACTATGCTTCCTCTCTCCTCTGACATTGCCACCACTCTAGTGCAGGCTCTTCACACCTCACTTTTGGTCTATTTGGATAGCCAGTTGATTGTTCTTCCTGCTTCGGGTCTCTCTCCCCGCTCCAGTTCATCCTCCAGTCAACTGTCAAACTGATCTTCTTAAAGCCCAGTGGGTGTCTACGTCACCCCTCCCACAATAATTCCAATAACTCCAGTGGGTCTCTATCACCTCCAGGATCAAATACATAATCCTCTGTTTGGCATTCAAAATGTTTCATAACCTGTCTCTTCCCACATACCTCCACCCCATACTTTCACAGTCTTACTTACCTTTTCCCCTGGTCTTCCCCTGACACACTTCCATAAAGTGATGCTGTCTTCCTTGCTGGGCTGTTTCTCGAACAAAGTACTCAAGTACTCGGTCTTGTCTCCCACCTCCAGGCATTTTCATCAGCTGTCCCCATGCCTGGAATATTCTCCCTCATCTCCTTCTCCTGGCTTCTCTGGCTTCCTTCAAGTCCCAGATAAAATTCCACGTTCAACAGGAAGACTTTCTCAATTCTCCTTAATTTTTGCACCCTCCTTCTCTTGATTATATCAGATTTATCTTACATTTTATTTGGTGGTACATAGTTGCTTTCATGTTGTCATTCCCAATAAATTGTGAGCTCGTTCAAAGCAAGGGACTGTGCTTTGTCTTCCTTTGTTTCCTTAGTGCCGGACACATTATGTGTCCCGTCCCGCGGGACATCAACGGAGGTCTGGACCTGTAAAAGAAGGAGGGGAGCAGGGGACACAGGAAAAGGAGACAAGGCAGGCTTTCTGATCAAGTCTCGTTTATTGAAGGCAAGCTCAGGGTTGTTATACACACCGTAAGAGGGAGTGGGGGAGTTCCACCACCGGTATAGGGGCGGGGTATTCCAGGAAGAGGTACAGCTTTGTCCGTAATTTGTTCTTATCACAAGGACCACCAAAGGTATAGGGGTATTCC
>NW_020954592.1:148955-150026 GCF_900497805.2 Vombatus ursinus | reverse complement strand
GTAATTTGTTCTTATCACAAGGACCACCAAAGGTATAGGGGTATTCCAGGAAGAGGTAGTAATTCATTCTTATCACAAGGAGGCCTTGACAACTGCAACCTAGTAATTTTCCAGAGGTCATACTGGGCCTGTGGTCCCTTACAATTATGCACACTTAATGGATAGAGCACTGGGCCTGAAGTCAAGAAGATCTGAGTTCAGTTCCAATTTTAGACACTTACTAGTTGGGTGACAGTAGGCAAGTCATTTAACCCTTCTCGGCTTCAATTTCATCATCTGTGAAATGGGGATAATAATAGCACCAACCTCCAAGGGTTATTGTGAGAATCAAAAGAGATGTCTGTAAAGCACTAACCAGTGTCTGGCACATAGTAAGCATTACATAGATTCTAGCTGCTGCTACTACTACTACTATAACTACTACTACTACAACTACTAATACTATGACAACTACCACTACTCTTATTATTACTACTTTTGAGCACCCATTTCCCCATTCTGTGACTTTATTCATATATAGTACAAAATTTGTCACACTCCTAGAAATTACCTTGGACCAAATATATTTAACTAAGAGAGTGCTAAGATAGTTTTATTTTTTTTTTTACTTTGTGTCTTGGACTCCTTCACAATCTGGTGAAGCCTATGTGGCCCTTTCTTAGAATAAAGTTTTAAAATACGTAATGTTTAAATACATAAAATAAAATATGTAGAATTGCAAAAAGAAACCAATTACATTGAAATACAATTATCAAAATATTTAAAAAAAAAACAAAAAGTACAAAATAAGTTCACAGACCCCAGATTAAGAATTCCTGATTAATAGCTATATGGACTGAATATTCCAAATACTCATCTATTTGACAGGAAACAGATGATAGTTTACCAGAATTCAGTACTTGGAATCAGGGAGATCTGGGTTTAAGTCTCACCTATGAATCTTACTAACAGTGTCACTATACTACTATGACTGCTGCAGCTGCTACTGTTGCTACTACTATTGCTGCTACTACTACCACTACTGCTACTACTACTACTACTACTACTACTACTACTACTACTACTACTACT
>NW_020954592.1:112952-148945 GCF_900497805.2 Vombatus ursinus | reverse complement strand
CTACTACTACTACTACTACTACTACTACTACTACTACTACTACTACTACTACTACTATTACTAAATGTATATTGACCACCTGAACTCCTTCCCAATTATTCCTCAGCTAGCTTGCACCCTTCCCTCTTGAGTTCCCTTAATCTTAGCCCAAATAGACTGTCAAGAGATTTGTTGCCTTGCAATTCTTAGAACCCCACAGCTCACATCAAGCCAGGAGAAGCAGGTATTTGGTAAGATGGGGGTGAGCCAACTGACTGAAACTTACCCTATAGGAATGCCCACATACCATAAACCTCCTAAGAATACGCCTAGAACTAGCTCTGTGTGACATACAGAAGATTTGCGTGAAAGTGTAAGTGGCAGCCTAGCTATAGTATCTTCAGCATCAGAAGCATTTTCTCATGCTTCTAAATTCAAGGATCCATGCCTTCTGCACCCACTTAGATTAGGTGGTCTTCAGTAGTTTCTGATGCTGAATGAATTCATCATCAAGTGGCCTAAGTTCCTAAGTTAAGTCTCCAGACTTCACTAGGCTACTCCTCATATGAGAAGCATATTTAGTTTAAAAAGGCCAAGGTCTCCCACTGCATCCTGGGCCATTGCCAGTCATCCTGACTTGTGTCTTGCCATTGGACTCTAATGACTCCGGAGGAGAGAGTGAGACTGATGACTTTGCACAGCTCTGCCTCACTTGCAAGTCAAGACATCACCCTCCTGATGGCATTAGTCCGCTTGAGAATGAAGGACTAACATCAACAAACAACAACCTCATGACAGATAAAAAGTCCATTGCTGGCATGTACTATTTAGCAAGTCCAAGGAAGCTGCTAGACACCTTTATCTAGAGACAGCTCAGCCAAAACATTTCAAATAGGAAGCACAGAATGGGATCCGCTATCATGGATCTTCATCATCAATTGCTCCCCATATTCGCTACAGTGTTTGATGTCCAACAAAGAGCAGTGAGCTAGAAAGACACCAATACCTGTGAATATCTCACCCTAGGACAATGTAAAGGAGGATATATAAGACTAATGCTGTGGCTGCTTCAGCTGCCCTATACTACATTCGCTTTTTCCATCTGACTCTGCCCACACACTCCTGCCTTGGCATCCAATATCACTTATTGATTGTCATTGTTCCTACTTTCTGGCACCCCTCAACATCCCTGTGCAAGTGCTGATGTCATCAATTTCTGCCCTTGCCAACTGCTTCTCAGTGGCAGGAGTTTTAGAAGGAACTTTTCAGCCACATTGAATTTGATAACATGAGCCCCACCACATCCCAATGCCTCAAATTGCATTCATGGTTTTGCTAGCTTGGGTAAAGCTGGTGCTCCTCATTTACAGCCTTCAGACCCTTGAATCACCTTTACTCCAAGGTGAATGATTCCAGTAGAATTTTGGTGCAAAGCAATTTCCCTCCCAACCATCACTCTAGGGATAGATGGTCCTTCTACTCTAGAGATGGGAGTCCCTTCCATTGGATAAGTCCTAGGAAGCTGCCTGAGGCATATAGGGGTTAAATGACTTGTCCAGGATCATAAATTTAGAGCTGCGAGGGACTTGAGCCTTAGAGGACATTGAGACTAACCTCTTCATGTTACAGATGAAGAAAATGAGGCACAGAAAGACTTTCTTGTACAAGGGTCACACATCTAGTAAGTGTCTGGGGAAGGATTTGAAACAAATTCTCACAGATGCCATTTTCACTGATGTATCTGTATTATAATACTGTCTTTTTAGTTCCTCTTATATTCAAGATTAAATTTTGCAATCCAGGTGGCATGTAGTGTTTAGTTTGCCCTTTCACGATGTCTCTGGTTAAACGTATTCAAAATAATTTTTAAATCCTCATTTCTCAAGGCTAAAAAGCATATATTTGGCAGTATTACAAAGATAAAAGATAAACCATATTTAGGCTGAAGGTTTTTAAAAGACATAATTTTTAGATTTCATGAATTAAAAGTAGTAGAATTGTTGCTTTTGCAGTTTTCAATTTACTATAGCATGTTTATAGTGCAAAGTTAATTCTCCAAAACTGATGATGGTATTAAAGCTATATCACTCCACACATACTTTAACATTTGATTTCATCTTGTAAGATGAGATGTGAAAAAACAAAGGAAAATTAAAAATTGAAGGGTGGAAACTGGCAGAAGGTGAAAGCCGCATACCTTAGTTACTTAATATGGGAAATGAAATATCTATTTCTTGTAGAGAGATGGCATTACATGCTAGCTAGAAAAACAGTGGGAGAAATCAGGACTATTTGCTTTACTCTACAAATTACAGAGAAGTTGGATGAACTTTAATGAATTTTACCATGTACCATGGAAAAGTGTTATTGTAGCCTGGACTCACTTCTAGTGATATGCAATTTTATATGAGCACAATCTATAATTGGGAATTGGCTAAACAATTACCATGACTGATTCTTGCTGAAAGTTTTTATGTTGTGTTAATTTAGAACTAAAGAAATTAGGACTTCATTTTTGCTTTGATTAATGTTTATTGGCTTTGAAGGCACAATATAGAGCATACCAAAGACACAAAGATAACAATGGACTAGAAGTTTAGAGAATCGAGTTTTAGTCTCACCTCTGCATCAGTTACCTGTGGGAACTTGGACACATCCTGTAATCCTCTAGTTACTGATGATTAAATGATCTTAAAGATCCCTTCTAGCCCTTGGTTTATAAGATCTAGCATTGGAAGGACTTCATAGATCATCGACTCCATTTTCTCCATTGAACAGAGTAAACTGAAGCTTAGAAAGGTTAAATGATTACTCCAAGGTCTGCAAAAAATGGAACCAATATTGCAAACCAAGTTTTCTGATTCCAAATCTGATATTCCTTCAGCCAAATGGTAGCTTCTAGACATTTCAAAATTGTATACACATTGTATATACATCTGCACATTGAATGACACATATCCATACCTAGCTAGGGCTTTCCCTAAGAAAGATGATGAAAGAGGCAAAAACATAGCTTTCACATCAGGCCTCTACTTTTTAAGCTGTTTTCTCATCCTGATGGGGCTACCCATCTTAAAGTGACCCTTGATCTCTGACTTCCTTCTTTGTACAATTCTTTGTCCTACAAAGTTCTATGTCCTACAAAGGCTCACCCTTTCCTGTAGCACAGAGCATCTGGGGGAACTTTCTTAATTTTCTTCCTTCCCTTGATGAAGGAGGTGGGGTATTCAGAAGGTACATAAAGGGGATTTTGGAGCAGAAATAGCAGTGGTAGAAATTCATTTTCCCAGAATGCTATGGGTTAAAGGTATATGACAAAAGTGCTAAGCAGTGACTGCAGAGGGATAAGTAGGTGGGGAGGAAGGAAGTAGAAAGGGTAGAATAATGAGGCCGAGAGGTAAGAGAGTAGCTACATTGTATCATTGGCTTGGGGGCCATAAGGAAGAACTATGGAGTTAGAACATTTCAGGCAGTGGCAGCCATTGAATGACATCTATGAAGGCCGAGACAACAGACTGCATTACCAGGAGATGAGATGGGGCCCTTATACCTGCCATGCATAGCACCAGCAATGACAGTACACCAGTACACCAGTACACGCATACTAAGGGGACTTCACCTTCTCCTGTGGGTGGCATAAGCTTTCAGGGACTAAGAATATTCTACCACTGCTATGTCTGCCTCAAAATGTCCTGCATGTACCTCCTGAATGCCCCACCTACCTCATCAAGGGAAGGAAATATAAGAAAGTTCCCTCAGATGCTGTGTGCTACGTTACTTAAATATCAATTTCTTTTATGATTGCTTTATAATGGAATAGCTGGCTATGGCAATGGACCTGAGGGATATAGGAAGGATAAATAGTTGGGAGTTGATAGTTAGGGCTGGGAGTTTAGCATATGAGGTTCTGCTGGAAAAGGTGAGCCTTTGAAGGACTTAGAACTTTGTAGGACAGAGAACTGTAGGAAGAAGGAAGCCGGAGATTAAGGGACACTTTAAAATGGGCAACACCATCAGGACGAACATTCTAGCGGAAGAGAAGAAAGAGAGGAAGCTGGGTATCCTGGTTAAGGTAATATCAGTCTGAGGTAGTTCTAATGAGATGAAAAAATGTCAGCTAGTTGAGAAGAGGCGTCACCTCTGGGATTGAAGAATAGCACCAGTTTGCCACAGCAGTTCTGCGGGAAAGATAGTGTAAAGAAACACAAAGAATTAAGATTGTCATTTCCACTAAATAGGGAGAACAGAAAGAGTTTTGCATTGAGGTCCATAGAATGTATAGTCTATGTTATAGCCATGGTCTAGTGAGTCTACTCAAACATGATGTGGCAGGTGGGTGGTGTAATGGATAGAGCACCAGGCCTGGAGTCAGGAAGATCTGAGTTCAAATCTGGCCTCAGACATCTACTAGTTATGTGACCCTGGGTAAGTCATTTAACCTCTATTTGCCTTAGTTTCCTCATCTGTAAAATGAGGGTAATAATAGCACCTACCTTCCAGAGTTGTTGTGAGGATCAAATGAAATAATTGTAAAGCGCTTAACATGTTGCCTGGCATAGAGTAAGTATATAAAGGCATACCTCAGAGATATTGAAAGTTCAATTCTAGACTCCTACAATAAAACAAATCTCACAATAAAATGAGTCACATGATTTTTTTTTTTTGGTTTCCCAGTACACATAAAAGTTGTGTTTACACTATGCTGTAGTCCATTAAGGGTGCAATAGTATTATATCTAAAAAAAAGAATACGTGTCTTAAATAAAAACATTTTATTGATAAAAAATGATAATCATCATCTGAGCCTTGAGCTAGATGTAATCTTTTTGTGAGTAGAGGGTCTTGCCTCTATGTTGATGGCTGCTGACTGATTAGGGTAGTGGTTGCTGAAGACTGGGGTTCTGTGTCAGTTTCTTAAAATAACAATGAAATTTGCAAATCAGTCAACTCTTCCTTTCACTTGAACACTTTGAGGCCATTGTAGGGTTATTAATTGGCCTAATTTCAATATTGTTGTGTCTCAGGAAATTAGGGAGGCCAGAAAAGAGGGAGATTGAGGATGAATGGCTGGTAGGTGGAGCAGACAGAAAACATACAACATGTCATTTAAGTTCACCATCTTACATGGGCACATTTGTGGAGCCCCAAAAATGATTACAATAGTAGCATCAAAGGTCATTGATCACAGATCACCATATACTAATAATAAGTTTGAAATATTGCAATAATTACCAAAGTGTGACACAACGTGAGCACATACTGTTGGAAAAAAAATGGTGCTGATAGACTTGCTTCATGCAGGGCTGCCACAAACCTTCAATTTGTAAAAAAAACAAAACAAAACACACACACACACACACAACATCTGTGAAGCACAATAAAACAAATTATGCTTGTATATAGGTTAGCTATAATGATAATGTAAAGGGACATGAGGAATGCTTTTCCACTCTCAAGGTCATCTTGGAGAATGATGTTTTCTTTTAGAATTAAAAGAAAAACAAAACACAAGACTGGCTTCAATGGGAAAACAAAGAAGAAAAAGAACACAATGGTAAAGGGGAATCTTGATCTCTGACAGGAAGCTGGAGAGTTGAAGAATTTGGCACAGAGGAAAAATTGAGGAAAGACCACTGAAAACTTAGAACTAAGTTACAGAAATGAGATTGTTTTTTAAACTCTGTATAGTACAGGGTAGTCCAGATGAAAAGGGAGATCCCACACAGAGACAGCTTTAACAAACTTGATTACTACTCACAAGGGAAGTGGGGGGGATAGCTGCTATCAGGGAAAGTCTCAGTGTGAGGCCTCTATGCTGTAAGTGGGCAGCACACCTGGAGCAGGGGAAGGGGTGGGAGAGGATATCTACTCTCCAGTCAAAGGCCCAGAGAACCTCAGGGCTCAACCTTAAGTATTTTTTGAGATAACTGAGCCAGTATGATACTGATGAGAGGCTCTTCAGTTATCTATAGAACCAGGAGAATAAAGATATTTTCTAAATTATTTAATTAGGAGGAAGGAATGTGGAACAGGGACGTAGTAATGATATTCAAGGGAGTAAGAGACTTAACCTAAGCAGTGCTATTCTAGCAAAAGGCTGAAATGGGGGGGGGGGGGGGAAGTGGGGCCATCCTCATCAAACTGGTTTTCACTAACTCACAACTCTATTAGAGAAAATCGGACAAGGGGAAAATGATGACTGATCTGAGAAGGCAGATATGCTCACCTTTTATTTTGCTTTTGTTTTCTCTGCCAAGGAGGATATCTTCACACTCAAATGGATGGAACAAAAATAGTTAGTAGGATCTTGTTACCTGAGATGAGTTGTTGTCATTCTGTCATGTCTAACTCTTTGTGATCCACATTCTTGGCAAAGATACTGCAGTGGTTTGCCATGTCCTTCTCCAGCTTATTTTACAGATGGGGGAACTGAGTCAAACAGGGCTAAGTGACTTGCCCAGGGTCGTACAGCTAGTGAGTGTCTGTGGCCAGATTTGAACTCAAGAAGGTGAATTTTCCTGACTCCAGGTCTGTCACTCTATCCACTGCATCACCTAGCTGCCCATACCTGAGATGAGTAGGGAGTTAGTAAGAGAACCTAGCTGTCCTTGATGATGAGGTAAGGTGACTTGATCTGATGAAGGATGTCCTCCTGTAAGGGAAGAACTATTGAATATGATGCTGAGTGACTATCAGTGATTTTTGAAAGATCGTGGAGAATAGAAGAGACCTGGAGGACAAATTTCTTATTCTCAAAAGACAAGGAGAAAAAGAAAGAATGGAGCCTGGATAGTATAGGCTTGACTTCAATTCCTCATAAAATTCTAGATTATACTGAAAGTATCAGGAAACATCCAGGAATAGAAATGATCATCACAAAGTTTCACTTTTCCTCAAGAGTAAGTAATGCTTATTTCCTTTTCACCAGTCAGTGTGTGGTTGTGGCTTGTCCTTCTTTCTCTAAGACGACCATGGCATCAGGGAGATGATAGCATGGGTTGCAATTGACTTTGATTTGAGTGAGGGAGGGCTGTGTAAGGTCACCCGCTTCACATTCTCCTCCACAGCCATCTGGGTCCAGTGGCCAGATATATATCAGGAAGATGGCCTAGGATGCAAGGCGAGACCTTGGCCCTTTTAAGCTAAGGTGTTTTCAAAGTCTCCCTTTGAGTGAGGCAATGCCCCTCAGTGAATAGGCCTCTTTAAGAAGTGAGTCAAGGGATGGCCCCTTTAATTAAAAAAAAATCAAACTGGAAGGGGAACACCCTCAGGATTGCTCACCAAAAGAGAAACAGTTACTATTTACATTCATTCTGAGTCTGGAGGGCTCAAAAATAACTATTAAGTCGTGCTTGGATAGGGACCTATTGTTGTCCAAACCAGGAGCTCAGGACTGAATTGGATTTATGCTTGGTCTTTGAGAAAGAAATCTAGCTAGTGTACCCCAAATTAACTAGGTAGCTTTCCCCTACCTACCAGTCAGTCAGTAAGTCAATCAATAAATATTCATTAAGCAACTACTATGTGTCAGGCAACATGTTGGTAATCCCTCCCTCTATATGAGACCTTTTCAGATCACCTGATTGCTAACGCCCTTCCCCTAAAATGATCCATATGTTTTCTTTTTATTTGTGTGTATGAATGTGAGCTGTAATAGAATATAAGCTCTCTGATATCTGTGACTATTCATTTTTATCTTTGCATTCTCAAGCAGCTATGTGGAACAATGAGTGCATCAAACACTAGACCTGGAGTCAGAAAGACCTGAGTTCAAATCCAACTTGAGACACTCATTAGGTGTGTGACCCTGGGCAAGTCACTTAACCTCTGACTGCCCTAGTTTCCTCATCTGTGAAAGGGGATAATAATACCTACTTTTCAGTGGTGTTCTGAAAATTGAATGAGGTAATACTTATAAAGTCTTTTGCTGGTTATTATTATCTTCATGGCCTGACACACAGCAGACAGTAAGTGCTTATTGATTGATTAGGAGAATGTTGTAGACACACACACACACACACACACACACATGCAATTTACCTAGAGTTTTAACAAAACTTTCGACAAAATCTCCTGTGTTATTTTGCCACTTGTCTATTCCACATTGCACTGGCTCCTTAGGTTATGCAAGTGGAGAAAACTATTTCTTCCCTCAGGGTTCTAGGGGTAATCCTGAGGGAGTGCTGGTTGCTGTTCAGTCATGTCCAGCTCTCCATGATCCTGTGAATCATAGCGTGCCGATACTGTTCATGGGGTTTTCTCGGCAAGGATACTGGAGGGTTTGTCATTTCTTTCTCCAGTAGAGTAAGGCAAACAGAAGTTAAGTGACTTGCCCAGGGTTACACAGCTAGTAAGTGTCTGAGGCCGGATTTGAACTTAGGTCTTCCTGACTCCAGACCCAGCACTCTATCTACTGAGCCACCTAGCTGCCTCAAATCCTGAGGGGTTGCGGCTTAGAAGCAGAAGTGCTGGTTGGATTCCCAGTTGTGCTCATGACACCTTGTGGAACCTTAGTAGAAAAAAACTTAAGCACTCTGAGTAATAATTTCCTCATAGGCAAAACTCAGATAGCTGGATTTGTATTACATACTTCCGTATTTCATAGACTCTTGATGACTGGCAAATGAAATAACAAACACCAGGCATTTTCAGGTGTAAAGCATTATTTACATCTGAGGTATTAATATTAGGGTGTCCCTGGGCTGCTCCCACCCACATGCTATACATGGGCCTGCCTGTCCTTCATATTCTTCTGGCTCTGTACCACTCTCTCCATCTTCTTACTTACCAACATTTGCCTGCTGTGTATCTCACTCTGCTGGGGCTTGCTCTTAGCTCCCTCTTATCTGGAAAAGAACTCAACAAATTTCTTCTTTGATATGTACATTAAATAAAAGTGTTGTCACATTTCCGAATGTTTGAATTTCACACCTCTTGCATTTCACAGCAGGAAGTCAGTTTTAGCTAACATTTTCCTAAGTTCACACATCTTTTCATTCAATGTGGTATAGTGGTAAGAGACGTGGATCTGAAATCAGGAGATCTGAGTTGGAATCTGAGCTCATTGACGCAACAGTGTGACCATCTATGACCACGAACAATTCATTTCAGGTTCTTGAGTCTTCATTTCTTCATTTGTATAGGCTATTTTAAGTAAAACACATTGTGAGCCTTAAACATATGTATGTGTGTGTGTGTGTGTGTGAGAAAACTTTTCAGATATGTATATACATACACACACATACACACATGCACATATATGTATACACATGCATGTATATAGCACATACACACACATACACATATGTGTACATATCTATATACACACATACACAGATATGGCTGATACTTCATGGATAACTAATTACTATATGCCCACATGGTTCTATGGTACATAAATCTTATGTAAACCTTTCTCCTCTTGGGTTCCACTTTTTTTTGCACTAGATATATAGTAATAACTGGCAGCTTGTTTTTAACTGTAGTATGTTTAACTGGTGGCCTGAGGCTCCAGAATCTAGGCTTACATACGCTAGGTTCAACCTTGGAGAACCCCCTCTTTGCCTCATTTTGCCCCAAACTAGAATTTCTCTGGGAAATATCAGCATATTGTTTTAATCTAGTTCATGTCTACATGTCCAAAGATTTTGGTAAATGATCCTGAGTTCTCATATAAGCCGTCAAGGTAGTAATAATAATAGTAATAATGATAATGATAATAATAATAGCCAACATTTATATAGAGTCTAATATGTGCCAGGCACTGTGTTAAGTTTTTACAATCATTATTATCTCACTTGATCCTCACAACAGCCTTGGGAGAAAGGTGCTATTACTATCCCCCAGCATTCTATCCACTGTGCTACGTTGGTGTCATACAAGATTGTCTTCATTTCGTAACAAAGAAAATAAGGAAAACTCATAAAGAACTCACAGTAACCCCAAAATAGTTCTCTTCACTTTTTGGTGAGTTCCAGCTTCCCTCAGGGTCCTAGAGAGTTCCCCAAAATTATAACACCACTCCATGGTTTAGTTTACCTATGGAATGGGAATAAATTTGGAATTACTGGAGAGGAAACCCTTCTCAACATTTTACTGAGGCTTAGATTGCTTCCAGAAGGAAAAGAACTTTAGGGTTGCAATCAATTACCAAATCAGCACTTACTAAGCATCTACTATATTTCAGTAACTGTGTTAGGCTCTGAGCACACAAAAGTGAAACAATCCTTGCCTTCAAATATATTACATTCCTTTAATTATTAGACGAGAAATTGTCCTTTCATCTGACCTGAACTGTCTGAGTAAATCAAAACAAAAGTCCCCACGATTTGGTGGAGTCCCTTGCAGCCCTTCAAGCTTTAGAGACCATGTGAACTATCCTTTTCTTACCAAGACATTGATCCTGAGCCCCTCTTTCTCCCTCTAGAAAAGTTTGGGCACCGGAAGTCTCAAATGTGCCATTTGATCATGAGACAAACCCTAAAACTTCTGCATAAGATAAACCCGATCCCTGCTATCTCCAAGAGACTGGATTTTTCAGAAACTTCCAATGCTGCTTGTCCATAATTCAGGCCCAGAAACCCTCCTCCCTGATTACTTGGGACGAGGTAGTCTTTGACCTGTAAGAAGGAAACTATCACTCATACACTACCCTTAACCTGATCTAATCTTGGTTTTGCTGTTCTTTCAGGTGCTATCAGGAAAAGGAAGAAAGGGTAGAAAAAAAAAACTGTGACTTGGCGATCGACACCTTTTTGAGGGGCCAGCAGGAATAGGTAGCTCCTCTCTGGTCACTGAGATCCATCCTCAATAAAATACAAAGGAGAATGTACCATTCAGAATTCCCCAATCTTCTCACCAAGGGTGTCAATCCAGTGGACATTCCCATTACTTCTATGTGGATATATAAAAAAAAAAAAGGCCAAAAAGCTCACCATCTCATAAATTTACTAAGTGTGTAAGAGAATTGTACTGATTAATTCTTTCTTCTATCTATCTAATCTATCTGTCTCACATCTGTGTATCTATCAATCTGTCTACATTCAAATAACACATATGGTAGTACATATAGTGGCTATAGTAAATGATATTTAGGCAAACAGATATATCCATATGTGTTTATGAACATTTGAAAGTTTCATTGTGTCCTCAGAGTCTAAAGGAAATTAGATTAAGCCAAATAAGTATTAAGAATAGGATTTAATGAATACTTTAATTTATCTTACCCCTTCGCAATTTCTTTTTTGTTTCCTTTTGATGGAAATCTGCCTGGGAAAAGAAAGGAGCAGGCGAAGGGTAAGTGAGAATGTGATCTGTATAAGTAGTTTCTTTTATTTTCTTAGTCTTCTGAGGCTTAACGGATAAAGACAAGAAAAATGGCAAGAGTGGGAAGACAAATTTTCTGGACCTATTCATATTTGGAATATAATGTATTTGTAAATCTGATATGTAATATTCTCCTTTGATGGGTTTTTTTCATTTTTAATTATATTTTTAAGGACTATAGAAAGGTTAGAAAGAAAAACCAGAGTATGGTGGTTGATTCTTTGATAGTCACATTTGATATGACATGGGAAAGAGAGACTTCATGTAGGAAGTAGGGGCATTGTGCCTACCACATGGGACAATGAGAGGGACTTTATATTTATTAGTAATATGTGGTATCTTATAACAATAAGAGCTGACAGTAGGGGGATGACAAAAGAGCTATAGACTGGATTCAAATGGTGGTAGATATTTCAATAAGATTTGAATAATTTCAATCATATCTGGAGGACAGTAAAGGGTTTTTTGGGAGGAAAATCACGAGATTAAATCAGAAAGAATAGAGAGTTTTTTATACCTATGAAGTTCTTTTAAGAGCTCTCCACTGGAGAAAATATGTATTATAACACACACATCAGACAAAATATGCATGAATTTTAAATGTTATTCTTTATCTTATCCTTATAACATTTTTGTACCCTAGACATAGCAATTGCTTAATAAATGTTGAGTGAATAAATGGCAGAGTTTTTATGTCAGAAATTTTCTAGCTCATCTCCCTAATTAAAAAAAAACAATGAATTTTTGTTCAAATGATCAAATGATCAACAAAAATTAATATTTCCATGGGCAAAGAATTCCAGGAAAACTGAGTATGTGAAACCCTGAATCTATTACACCACACATATACACATACACACACACACATTAAATAAATCATTACTCAGCTTATGCCTACTTCTTTTGAAGAATGGATTATCCCCCACCAAAATGCAAATGTCATAAATCTTTTTTTTTTTTTTTTGGTGAGGCAATTGGGGTTAAGTGACTTGCCCAGGGTCACACAGCTAGTAAGTGTTAAGTGTCTGAGTTCAGATTTGAACTCAGGTCCTCCTGACTCTAGGGCTGGTGCTCTATTCACTGCACAACCTCGGTGCCCTTCAAATGTCATAATTCTTTTTTTTAATTAGTTAATTAATTTTTAGTTTTCAACATTCACTTCCATAAGCTTTTGAGTTTTAAATTTTCTTCCTCTCCCCCTTCCCCAAGATGGTGTGCAATCTGATATAGGCTCTATAAATGTCATTCTTAAAGAGTATACTTCAATAACTATATTGCAGTAGGTAAATCAAGCTTTCAAGAATCATTCAAGTCTGTGAAAAATCAGCATCAGTCATAGTCTTAAATATAAAGGACAACACAGTCAAAAATTATTCTAAATTATGGCATAATCTTCTTAAAGTAATAAGAACAATGACAAGAGAATTAAAAAAAATTGTTAATCATGAAGAAGAAAAATATGGACTTGTAAGGACAAAACAATACAAAGATTGGAAAAGTGGAATTTTTACTGATGTAAGTTTTTTTTTCATTCAAAACTATGTAAAAACCATTTTGGGGAAAAAAATGCTCCTAAACCTGTAAGATCAGAGCATCTCTGACAGATGGCAAAATGTTTATTGAATATATTTGGAGAATTTTTTTTTTCAAATGGATCTGAAAACTTTGCACCCAGTGAGGAAAATTTGAAGTCTGATAAATTTATTGATATGCTCAGAAGCTGAATTATTTTAAAAATATAGAATTTTTCATATGGAGATTGAATAAATGTGAAATGACCTTGCATCAATCCATAAGTCACAATGTCACATGTCAAAAAAATTTATCCTGTAGAGATAAATGTTTTAATGTATTTTGGAAATTCTACTAATTTAAAAACCTTTGGAAACCTTAGGTTATAGTTAAATCTAAACTTAGAACAATGGACTGTTTGCCAAAGTGTGCCTAGTATTCAATGTGAGAAAAATGTAGCTTCATGATAAGAGATTAAACAATATTGTCAAAATCTTATGAATTCAATGCCAAATCATGTAAAGGAAATGACTGCAGCAAGAGAAAGATATTGCATGTTAGAAGTTTTTTAAAGCTATAAAACATTCTAATGTTTATTGTATGTAAATGGATTTAATTATTTTACTTTGTTAATAATAAAGTTAACATTTAAATTTGTAAACCTCCTTACAAACACCTTATTTTATCCTAGAAACAACCCTGGAAAGTAGGTGCTATTCTTAACTTTAATTTACAGATGAAGAAACTGAGATAGAAAGAGATTAAGTGACTTGCCCAGTGTTACACAGCTAGAAATTGTCTCAGGTTGGATATGAACTTTGACTTTCCTAAATCCAGGTGTAATTTTCTAGCCACTGCACCACCTAACTGCTTTTGTTTCAATCAATTTGTACACTGATGTATGTAATGTGCCAGGGACTTTATAAAATGCTAGGAATACAAACAAAAAAAAAATGTGCTTGGGGTGGTGGGGGGAGACTGGTCCTTGCCTCAAGGAGATTATATTCTAGTGAAGGAAATAATAAGTAAATATTTAGAAATATGCAAGATGGATATTATACATATATATGTGTATATGTGTGTGTGTGTGTATATGTGTGTGTATGCACACACTGACACAGACACACACACACACACACACAAAGTAGTAGATACTAGGTAACTTTAAACTCTATTGCACTAACAGCCTGTGGAGTACCAGAAAAGATTTCCAACAGATGAAAGCAGGTAAGTCTGATAGTCTTTCTACTGTCTTTTTACTTATCCTTCCACATTTCTCAAAAACATTAATGAGGATAGTTGAGAGATGTAACTTTGCTTGGGATTGGTATTAGTGGCAGAGATGAGGCTTAGTGTGGGTCAAGGAGAAATGGTAGAACCCAAACTGTGTCCTAGACTCTTGGTATGCCGATATATCAAATGATTGGAGAACTTGAGAATGGACTTGATAAAGAAATAGAGAACAAGAATGGGCTAGATACATGAATTATAGTGTTGAGGTGTAGATTCTAGGGTTGCTAGGACCCCAAAATCATGACACGTTGTTCGTGCTCAAATGAATTCAACCAAAGTCTTCTTTCAGCCCAAGACAAGGTTTATTACAGATTATACAGGGCAGACTCTTAAGGAATCTGAACATTAGTGACACTCGTAAGAATAAGAGGGCATGAGGAAATCTCAGCACTTAAATGGGGACCAGGATGCATCTTAGATACAGCCAAGTAATTTGGGATGACTAGAAGAGGGGTGCTGAGGAGGATCCTGAAGGTGGGGTGACTGGGGCAGGAGTTTAAGGAGAATCCCATGGAAGTGTCTGGGAGGTTGAATGGGGTCATCTAGGAATAGGCAATGGAAAGTTAGGCTTTATTAGGGTTACAAAGAACTGAAAGATAAGGAAGAAGAGGTTGAATGGGGTCTATATAAGACTAAGCTTCATTAATGTATCAAAGCGAGATAGGGCCTAGAATAAGGAAGAACCAGTGTACTGGAATAAGAATAAGATATAAGGAAAGGAGAGTTGAGTGGATTATAGCTTTACGCAACCTCTGAGACTCCTTTGACCAAGTGAGTTCAAAGAAAGTTTAAGGGTTTTCTGGGGCCCATAGACAAATGGGGCCCAAATTCTTTTTGAGGTGAGGTGCAAAAATCTTGGCTTGGACCCATACCTATCAATAGCAGAGTTACGAAATGAGGCTGTAAATGAGACTATACCTGAAGCTGAAAGAAAACTTGAAAAATGCTTCTTTTATTCCATAAATTAAAAATAAAATAAATGGGGGCAGGTAGGTGGCACAGTGGATAGAACACCAGCCCTGGAGTCAGGAGGACCTGAGTTCAAATCCAGCCTTGGACACATAACACTCACTAGCTGTGTGACCCTGGGCAAGTCACTTAACCCCACTGCCTAGCAAAAACAAACCAAAAAAATAAATAAATAAAACAAATGAAAAGTTTTTAAAAAAGAAATATTTACATGCTGTTCTCAAGGTGCTAATTGGCAGCAGAATAATGAATGGATGAAACTGTTGAAATCAATTTTAACTTACAATATATACATAGTCAATTTTTGTATCCTGCTCTGGGATAAGTGGCATTTGTGTTTTTAGTGCATCACCGCTTTAGCAAGAAAATACATAAAACAGGCCCTCCCTCCAAAAAAAAGCAACAAAATCCCCAAAACTTCAAAGACAAGGTGGTCTTTCATTTGTTTTAGTGTCAGTTTCTTTATTGGGTTTCTGTTTAATAGATGATATTTATAAAAATGTATATTAACATTTTCAAAGTATTTTATTTACGTTATCTCATTTGATCCTCACAAAACTGCTGTGACGGAGACATTTCAGGTATTATGATAATGATGACAATGATTAGCATTTATATAGCATTTCAAGGTTTGCAAAGCACTTCATGTGTATTATAATATTTGATCCTCACAACAAACCAGTGAGCTAGGTGCTATTATCTCTACTTTATAAATGAGGAAATTGCAATTGCAAGAGATTAAGAAAATTGCCTTGGATGACAGAGCTAGTAGATGTCTGAGGCAGAACTCAAATTCTTTTCTTACTGACTCTCAGTCCAACATTCTCTCCACTCTGCCATACAGATGAATAAACTGAGATTTAGAATGTATGTTCAGGATGCACAGTTAATAGTAATTATCAGAGGCTGGGTTTGACTCCAAGTTGGGCCTTTCTACTACACCACACTGCCTGTTTAGAAAAGCCTACGAAGAATATCCACATAAAATCAACTGAATGGACCACATGGGAGCCTAACACCATTTGATCTCCTTGTCACACTTCCCAGGTACCCACAGTGGGAAAAATGCTAAGCTAGAATTCTTGTTCTGGACAATATGACTGAATGGGAATAACCCATCCATCTAGACTGATGTTGTGCTCTAACCCCTCTCAACGTTGTTAAGCTATTATACAAATGAAGCCTGATTCATACATTTGCCTTTTTGATTTTTAGTGATTGACAAGGCATGATGTGCACAGCTAAGCAGCTAGTTAGCCTGGAATCAGGAAGATCTGAGTTCAAATCTGACCTTAGACACTTCTTGGTTGTGTGACCCTGGGTAAATCACTTAACCTTGTTTGCCTCAGTTTCTTCATCTATAAAATGAGCTGGAGAAGGAAATGGCAAACCACTCCAGTATCTTTGCCAAGAAAACCCCACATGTGGTCATGAAGAGTTGGACAGGACTGAAACGACTGAACAACAACAAGCAATAAGAAGTAGCTATATAACACCCCCCTTTCTTCCATAGGCCTTGAGTTCTTTTTCCCATAACTGCAAATAGTATTAGTGGGAAGAGTGGGAACAAATATAAAGTATACTGGTAATAAGGCACACATGTAGAGAACTACATGGCCCAGGTAACTCATACCTCTGGCATTTCAGGTCTCTGATATCCTTTCTCTTTTCATGATGTCCTCAAGCTGCCTGTCTTGGATATGACATCTTTGTTGGCAAGTTACTCTGTGGTCCACCTGGGCCCACTCTTCTTTGAAACTAGACTCCCAACTATGACTACCAGGGCTGATTCTCTCTTGAATCCATATTTGCTTTTTTCTTCTCACTGTTAGAGATCTGTCCTACTTCTTGGAATTACATCCACTGATTTTCATCTGAGCCTGCTCCCTGTTTGGTGTCTCCTACTAGACTGGGATCTCTGCTTCAAAGTGCCATGGCTATTGGAGGAAGAAGAAAAAAGAAATCTCCCACTGTTGGAGGGGAGTAAGAGGAAAATTAATGGGAGCTTCCTTCTCAAGAACTGGATTCTTGGGCAATGCCAAAATGGCAGAGTAGAAGCAGTAACCCAGTCAAACTCTCTTAACGTTCCCCTCCAAAAAACTCTAAAATAGTGCCTCAAATCAAGCAGCAGAGCCAACGGGTCAAGATGAGACATTCATCCAGCCTAAGACAAATTAAGAGGTTATCAGGCGCGGTCTGTGACATTGGGGTGGGGCGCATAGCAGCAGTGTCACAGTTGGGCCTTGGAGGTGACAGAGAAAGTAGCAGCAGCAGCTTCAGGAGCTCTCAGCCCAGAGACAGTAAGAGAGTCGGACAACTGGTCAGAAAGAGATTACAAGGGACTTTTTGCTGGCAATGGGTACAGGACTTGGCACATTTTGGGAACTCTATTACCCATATGTAGTTCTGGGATGTAATTCTAGGCTGCAGAGGAGTGCTTGTTGTCGGTCACAAAGGAGCAGGAGAACTGGTCATAGTTCTAAGACAGAGAAGAGCACTAGAACTCATTGTTACAGGAAAGCTGGGTACCTGGTCACAGGTTCAATGCTAAAAAGGACACTAGCGCTTGTGGCTGCATGGGATCAAGGGCCCTTCCTGGGTAAATACCAGATTGCATACCAGGAAAGCAGTGACCACACCTAACCCTGGGTAGTACCACCTTGGAAACAACAAAAACTTGCAAACCTCAGAACTAGCTCTGAAAATAGCAAAGCAAAAACAAAAACAAAAAAACCCCAAAAACTAACAAACAAAAAAAACAAAAAAACCCCCCAAAACTCTGAAACTTGGAATAATGCCTCCCACCCCTAGGTGAGCAGAGCCCAACAAATGGAAAAATGAATACACAACAAAAAAAGAAGTTGATCATAAAAAGCTACTGCAATGGCTGGGAAGACCAAGACACAAACAAAGATTAAGACAACAATATGAAAACAATATAAGAAAAGTCTCAAAGGAAAAAAAATGCTAATTTGACACAAGCCCAACAAAAATTCATGGAAGAGTTAAAGAAAGAGATAAGATTGGTAGGGGAAAATGGCAAAAAGAAATGAGAATGATGCAAGAAAATTATGAAAAGAGAATTAACAACTTGGTTAAAAAAAGAAAGAAAAAAAAGAAATACTGTAGAAAATAATATCTTAAGAAACAGAATTGGTCTAACCATAGAAGAGGCACAAAAATTCACTGAAGAAAAGAACTCTTTAAAATGCAGACTAGGCCAAATGGAAAAAGAGGTATAAAAGTTCATTGAAGAAAATAATTCCTTAAAACAAGCTAATGACTCCTTGAGACATCAAGAAACAATAAAGTCTAAAGAACAGAAAAATAGGTGAAAATGTGAAATACCTCATAAAAAAAACAACTAAAAACAGGAAATACATCAAGGAGAGATAATTTAAAAATTCTTGGGATTACTTGAAAGCCATGATAAAAAAGATTCTAGACATCATATTTCAAGAAATTATGAAATTGCCCTGCTATTTTAGATTCAGAGGGTAAAATAGAAATTAAAAGAATTTATCAATCACCTCCTGAAAGAGATCCCCAAATGAAAACACATTATAGCCAAATTCTGGACTTCCCTGATCACGGAGAAAATATTGCAAGCAGCCAGAAATAAACAATTCAAATATTGTGGAGCCACAGTCAGGATTACACAAGATTCCACAGCTTCTATATTAAAGAAGCAGAGGACTTGGTATATGATGTTCCAGAAGGTAAAGGAACTAGTATTACACCCACGAATAATCTATTCACCAAAACTGGGTGCAATCCTTCAGGAGAAAAGATGTGGCTTCTTAATGAAATAGAAGTCTTTCAAGCATTCCTGATGAAAAACTAAGAGTTGAATAGAAAATTTGACATTCAAACACAAACAATTCAAGAGAAGCATATAAAGATAATTATTAAAAAGAATTAATAATAGACTCAATAAGGTTAAACTGTTTACATTCCTGTAGTAAGAGGATGATGCATATAACTCCTAAGAACTTTATCATTATTAGGACAATTAGAAGGAGTCTATATAGATAAGAGGGCATGGGTGTGAATTGATTATGTTGGGATGATCTCAAAAAAAATGAAAAGATGAGAAAGGGATGTACTGGAAGAAGGGGGAAGGGAGAAGAAAAATGTGGGAAATTATCTCATATAAAAGAGGCATGCAAGGAAGAACTTTTGTATTGAAACAGAAAATAGGAGAGTGGTGCCAGGCAATGCTTGAACCTCATTTTCATTAGAATTGTTTCAAAGAGGGAAAAACTATATAAATATTTATGTATGCATGTATGTATACACACATATATATAACACACATGAAGTTGGGTATAAAAATCTCTTATATAACAGGGAAGTAGAAAGGTAAAGGCATAAGAGAAAGAGGGAAGGTTATAAAAGAGAAAAAGTGATCAGCAGCAAAACAAACTTTTGAAGAGCAACAGGGTAAAAAGAAAGAGAAAGATAAACAGAAGAAAATAGGATGGAGGGAAATATACAGTTAGTAATCATAACTGTGAATGTGAATGAGATGAACTCATTCATAAAATGGATAACAAAATGTATTAGAAGCCAGAATCTCGCAAGTTTCTTTGATAAATCTGACAAATCCTGGAGGGTATATGGAAAATTAGGTACACTAACACACTATTGGTAGAGTTCTGAACTGATTCAACCCTTCTGGAGAACAATTTGAACTATGCTCAAAGGGTTATAAAACTGTGTATGTTCTTTGACCCAGCGGTACCACTACTAGGTTTGTATCCCAAAGAGATCAATGGAAAAGGACCTATATGTATTAAAATATTTATATCAGCTCTTTGTGGTGGCAAAGAACTAGAAACTGAGGTTATATTCACCAATTGGGCAATGACTGAACAAGCCATGTGGTATATGCTTGGGACAGAATACTATTATACCATAAGGAATGATGAACAAGATGGTTTCAGAAAAACCTGGAAAGACTTATATAAACTGATGCAAAGTAAAGTGAGCAGAACCAGGAAATTATTGTACAGTGACAGAAATATGGTAATGATGATCAAACGTGAAAGACTCAATCAATTCAATACTCTGATCAATACAATGATCCAAGATAATTCTGAAGGACTCTTGAAAAATGCTATCCACCTCCATAACGAGAACTGATGAACACTGAAAACCAATTGAGGTAGAATTTTATCTTTTTATTTTTGTTGCTTTCTTGGAAATATGTTTTGCATGATTTCACATGTATAATTCATATCATATTGCTCAGTGGGTGGGAGAGGCTGGAAGAAGGGTGAGAATTTGGAACTCAAAATAAAAAAAAAAGAATGTTAAAAATAAATAAATAATAAACTGAAAAAAAAAGCTGTATTGTTATTTACAGATGGTTCTCCTCTAGATTACCAAGGCCCACATTCCACAGCTTTTCATCATCTGCTTCAAACGTCTTTCTTCAAAATGTGTACTATTTTTAAAAGGTCATTAAGGATGTGATCCATAGGTATGAAACTTGAGGCCCGGGCCACAAGGGGTTGGCACAACTCCCAAGAGGGAGCAAAACCAAATTAAAATGTAAGTAGAAAATGTTTAATAAAATATATAAAAATACATTACAACCTAGATAATGTTAATTTTTGGTTTTCTAAGCCATGCTTTGGGTGGAGATACATTTCTCTTTGAATCTGAAAGCAATGGTATGGACTCTCCTTAATTAATCAATAGCCAGTTGTTCTCTAATAGCATCAAAAAGAACTTCTTCAGACTTTGTAAAGGGTTAACAAAGCATTTTCATTTTGATTAGCATAGTAATTCTGATCATCTTTGTTTCCCAGTGCTTTTGTGATTCCATTAACTGGGCTAATAGAGTGAATCAATTGATCAGCAGTATTCAGAGCATAACTCCCTCCCCATCTCCAAACATGTTTCAAATCACTCTATTCTATTCATTTAATCAGGTACAATAAGGGTTTCAACAGATAATGCAGTATTTATTTAATTAGTCTAACTAGTTTGAGAATTACAAGATTATAGTTACTTTCAATATACACCATAATTCAGAGTCTCTTCCTAAATCTGAATTAGTACAATTTGAGGTATTTGAATTTACAGCATCTTTTTAAAGAATAGTCTATGGGTCAGAAATGTTAAAATACATGGCACATATCATCTGTACATTGCCTTTTTTCCATATCTATTCTGAAGGTCTCATTATAAAAAAATGCATTTGAATATATCACTTTTATCTGAAGAAAATGACCACTATGTTTGCTAAATATGAAGTTTTTTTAAGCTTAAAAAGTTCTAGTTTTAAGACCTATCTTTGTTCAGACACACATTTTATGAATATAAATAAATTCAGAACCATTACCTATGCTGTCTGTTGCCATGGATACAAACTCATGTGATCTGGAGATGTGACATAATTCAGGTATCTGCAGAGCAATATCACAGCAAAGGTATTAGAAAAAATTTAAATGTCATATGAAGCTGAGATAAAATAATCCATAAAAGGTTTAAAAAATTTATAGCAAAAAGGTGAATATCCCATCTCATTTTAGGCTGCATTGTTTCCTACAAAGCTACATGAAAACAAGTTCAGATATCTTATATGTTTCATTTAATTTGTTTTCTGGAAGGTTCCCATACTATTTTGATATATGGAAATTTTTACACTAATAGGGAAAGGAGAGATATGAAGAATATTTATTTTAATTATTTGCTTTAGTTTCAGACTGTTTTCTCTATTGCAATGTCAGGCTTTCATAAAGATGAAAGGTATCCTAACATTTCATATTAAAAACTGCCTGTAAACTACTAAAGAACAGAGACAATATCTGTTAAAGGTGCTTTGAATGGCACTGTGCACACTGGGTTTCTGTAGAATTTTAATAAAATGCTAAGATGATATCATTATTTTGTATTTGTAAACATGTAGAGAGGCAGCATGTCCCATGCTGAGTAGAGGGCTGACTTTGGAGGAAGGAAGACCAGGCGTCCACCAAGTCCAATTTCTGACACATAATAGCTGTGTGATGATGAGCAAGTCACTTAACCCCTCAGTTCCCCAGAGAATTGACTAGGAATATTTTATAGCTGAGTTTCCAAGATCACAAAATTCCAAACTAGGAATTCTTTACACCAGTAGAATCAAAGTCAAAGTCCTGGGAAAGAGAGAGACAGAGACAGAGAGAGAAACAAAGAGAGATAGAGACAGACAGAGAAAAAAGCTATATAACTGTAGATAGATGGAAAGATAAATAGAGACCTATCTACATGAATATTTTATTGATATAGATAGATAAAGAGATAGACCTATATAAGTATAGATATAGTTGTATGCATATATAGATATAGGTATAAATATAAATAGATTTATAGAGATAGATTTATCTAGATGACTGTAGATACAGAGATCTATCTATCTATCTATCTATCTATCTATCTATCTATCTATCTATCTATTCATCTATCTAATCCATTGTCCCTGGGAAACCTCTGATCTCAATTTTTTTAACTTCAAAATTTATCAATTGCTCCTGCAACTTATTGAAGTATTGTTTTCATTGTATGGGTGAATATAGGTACTGATACATTGACTTGCAACCATAGCTTAAAACTTAATGTGGGTTACCTTTTGATAATGACAAATTTTCAGTGGCATAAAATAGATATTTATTTGTTCTTAATAATTTAGAGTTATATGGGTAGTGCTATATGGTTTACAAAGTGTTTTCATCTAGCAAGTATGCTCTAACCTCACCTCCCCAGAGTGAAGCTTGCTACATCTTACCCTCAGGATTATGACAATATTTCTAGTAGAGTTTATTTGTTGAGTTCTCAAGGACATTTTGAGTTCTATACGGGCAGATCTCATTTTATTGTGCTTTGCAGATATTATGTTTTTTTACAAATTGAAGGTTTGTGGCAACCCTGCATTGAGCAAATCTATTGGCATCATTTTTCCAACAGCATGTGCTCACATGTGTCTCTTGTCACGTTTTGGCAACTCTTGCAATATTTTTCATTGTTATTATTTACAATTGCTATTGTAATATTGTACTTTTATTTTTGTAACTGTTTTGGGGCTCCATGAACCACGTCCATAGAAGAAGTTGAACTTAATTGATAGATGTGTATGTTCTGACTGCTCCACCAACCATTCCTCATCTTGGGCCTCTCTGTTCCCTGATATACAACACAATTGAAATTAGGCCAATTAATAACTATATGATGACCTTTAAGTGGTCAAGTGAAAGAAAGAGTCAATAGATATGGCAAACTTCATTGTTGTCTTATTTTAAGAAATTAACACAGTTAACCTAACCTTCAGCGACCGCTTAACTCTCATCAGTCAGCAGCCATCAACATCGAGACAAGACCCTCCAGAAGCAAAAAAGATTACATTCAGCTGAAGGCTCAGATGATGGTTAGCATTTTTTATAATAAAGTATTTTTTAATTGGGGTCTATACATTATTTTTTAAGATATAAAACTAATGCACATTTATAGTATAGTGTAAACATAACTTTTATATACACCAGAAAACCAAAAAATTCAAGTGACTTACTTTATCATGATATTTCCTTTATTGTAGCAGTCTGGAACTGAATCTGCTATATCTCTGAGATATGTCTGTATTTGAAGTATGAGAACTTGTTATCTCTCAGTCTATAAAAGATAGTGAGCTTCTGGTGTATAAATCATATCTACCAGGGTGTGTCTTGTAAGATATTTCATATGTGCTAAATTTTTGTAGCTTTTAAAGAATTTATACAACTGCTACCTTTCCCTAAATAACTAAAGGTTGAATGGGACATGGATGAACTTGTTTTCTCTGCTTCTGACTGAGTACACGTAAATGTTGCGGCACTGAGGTGCTTTGGAGTTTTGAGATAAGGAAGCATTCTTCTTATTGATCACTGAATAGGAAAGGCAAATGACTGTGTGTCTTTACCTGTGGCAGTAATTCTGCTTCTGGATCCCTTCTTCCTTAGATACCTGATAAGGTAAGTACATCCCCAGTGAGGACTACAGAAAGGTATTAACTTTTCTCCTACCTCAACATAAATGATGAAATGTGAAGCACATGATGATTAAAGCATATATTCTTCTAGAAGAGCTTGACACTTTGCTATTTCCTGATTTTAGGTGAATGAGTAGTGATCCCAACATGGAGGTATAGCAGCTTGAAGGTCACCTTGGGGATTTAATGGGTTTATGGATCTTGGCTTCTTTGGACTTGTAGGAAGGGGAGGAAGCCCTGGCCACCAACAAGGGCATGAACCCAATCCTTGGCATGACTTGGCAGAAGATATCTATCATGATTGGTATAGTATAGAACCCAGGTGAAATGTAAAATGTCCATTTTAGATCTCTGGGAAAGGATTTGTGTTTAGATGATGTTTAAGTATCAAATTTCCAGGAGAGCAAAAAATAAGCTATTAACACAACTTGGTTAAGTTCATTTCTATCAAATGTAGATTTTTCAGTGTTCTGTATTTAATATTTTTTGTGTAGTAAACATATTCCTGTTTCATAATTCAACATTACATATTGAGTACCTTTCTACTTCCCTTTTTGGAGAGACCTGGGCCATGAGTGAGAACCTAAGTTTAAAGTAATTTTTTTTCCTCTGAGGTACAGGAGTGAGGCTCTGAAGGGTATGAGAAAAGAGAGCCTCTTATTAAAGACCAAGCACCCCAGGATTGAACCAGGGCAGTTAGGCCATGTACATTAATCCAGATGTGATGGACCCATTAATGGAAAGGGAGTGAGGCAAAGTGCTCCAACCCTTTGGACTCAACAGCAATCATTATATTAGACTTGTATAATTGAATTGATAATTAACTTATGAAATTATGAAATGGGGCCAAGCACACCCAGTTTTCTGGGTGCTTGCCAGGAAAGACCATGATCTGTAGTGTTCAATAAAGTAGCAAATACACTTTAATTAAACACAGAGGGTATGGGGACAAAATGCTCATAAAGGCAGAGACAAGTGGTGAAAAGTGGTAGAGAGGCAGATGGTGGTATGGTAACAGAGAATGGGATGCTGAATGAAGGTGGGCAGCATGGAGAAGAAAATGAGGGAGGGGAGATAGGCAAAGAATATTAGTCATGCAAGCATGGATTAGAGTTGGGAGCATCTGTTCTGAGCCTTTATTGTTTAGCAAAATGATGACTGATTATTCCAAAAGTATTTCTATAGGTTTTTCATCCATATATCATATATTCTGGGAATCCATATCAATCCTCTTCCTTGTTTTTGGTTAAGGATGGTTATGAGTCCTGTGTTTTATTCATATAGTATGACTTTTTATTAGGATACTTCCTAATTCTGTTATGGTCCATTTCAGTATTTTGAATATTTATATATAGATTGCTATTACATGGATGTTAATTGCTGTGAGTTCTTCCCATTCACCTTTGATTTTGGGATGTCAGCAAGTCTCTTAACACATTGAATAATAACTTTCTCCTTTATAGCTTTGGGCTTGATGTGTCTAATGAAGATAAAATATTACCTTTGTTCATTGTTTCCATTTAACCTCTGGATTAAATCTACAAGACTTCAGTCTCTATCTTTCCTTGGTGTGCATTAATAATTTTGCATTTAAACTAACAGAAATCATATTATTATCTCAACAGATGCAGAAAAAGCTTTTGACAAAATACAACACCCATTGTTATTAAAAACACTAGAGAGCATAGGAATAAATGGAGTCTTCCTTAAAATGATAAGTAGCATCTATCTAAAAGCATCAGTAAGCATTACACATAAAGGGGGTAAGTTAGAAGCATTTCCAATAAGATCAGGGATGAAATAAGGAAATCCATTATCATCACTGTTATTCAATATTGTACTAGAAATGTTAGCATTAGCAAAAGTAAAGAAAAAGAAATTGAAGAAATTAGAATAGGCAAAGAAGAAACAAAGCTCTCATTCTCTGCAGATGACATGATAGTTTACTTAGAGAATCCTAGGGAATTAAGTAAAAAACTACTTGAAATAATAAGCAATTTTAGCAAAGTTGCAGAATATAAATAAACCCACATAAATCATTGTAGCAAAACCCAACATCAAGAGATAGAAAGAGAAATTTCATTTAAAGTTACTGTAGACATTATCAAATATTTGGGAGTCTACCTGCCAAGACAAGCCCAGGAACTATATGAACTAAATTACAAACCATTTTTCACACAAATAAAGTCAGATCTAAATAATTGTAAAAAAAAAAAAACAGTTGCTCATGTGTAGGTTGAGCTAATATAATAAAAATGACAATTCTACATAAATGAATTTACTTATTCAGTGCCATACCAATCAAACTACCAAAAATTATTTTATGGAGCTAGAAAAAATAATAATAACATTCATCTGGAAGAACAAAAGGTCCAGAATATCAAGGGAATTAACAAAAAGAGATGCAAGGGAAGGTGGCCTAGCCAGCAATCATCAAAACTACTTGGTATTGGCTAAGACATAGAGCGGTGGATCAGTAGAATAGGTTAGGTACTTAAGACATAGTAGTCAATGACTATAGTAGTCTACTATTCGATAAACCTGAAGACCTCAGCTTCTGGGATCAGAAATCCCTACTTAACAAAAACTACTGGGAAAACTGGAAAATAATATGGCAGAAACTTGGTATAGACCAACATCTTATACCATATACCAAGTTAAAGTCAAAATGGGTACATGATTTAGATATAAAGGCTGATACTATAAGCAAACTAGGAGAGCAAGGAATAGTTTACCTGTCAGATAAATGGAGATCAAAAGAATTTATGATCAAATAAGTGATAAAGAACATTATGAAATGCAAAATAGATGATTTTGATTACATTAAATTGAAATTTCTTGCACAAACAAAGCCAATGCAACCAAGATTAGAAGGGAAACAGAGCTGGAAATAATTTTTACAACCAGTGTGTCTGATAAAGGCCTCATTTCTAAAATATATAAAGAACTGAGTCAAACTTATAAGAATACAAGACATTCCCCAATCGATAAATGGTCAAAGGATATGAACAGGAAGTTTTCAGATGAAGAAATTAAAGCTATCTTTGGCCATATGAAAAAAAGCTCTAAACCACTATTGATTATAGAAATGCAAATCAAAACAACTCTGAGGTACACCTATCAGATTGGCTAACATGACAAAACAGCAAAATGATAGATGTTGGAGATGTGGGAAAATTGTAACACTAATGTTAGTGGAGTTGTGAACTGATCCAACCATTCTGGAGGATAATTTGGAAGTATGCCCAATGGGCTATAAAATTACACATACCCGTTGACTCAGCAATATTACTTCTATGTCTGTATTCCAAAGAGATCATAAAAATGGGAAAAGGACCTACATGTACAAAAATATTTATACTAGCTCTTTTCATAGTACAAGAATTGGAAATTGAGGGGATGCCATCCATTGGGGAATGGTTGAACAAGTTGTGGTATATAAATGTAATGGAATACTATTGTTCCATAAGAAGTGATGAGCTGGCAGACTTCAGAAAAACCTGGACAGACTTGCATGAACCGATGCTGAATGAAATGAGCAGAATCAGGAGAACATTTTACACAATATCAGCAACATTGTGCGATGATCAGCATTGATAGACTTACCTCTTCTTAGCAATGCAAGGATCTAAGACAACTCCAAAAGACTCATGATGACAAATGCTGTTCACACCTAGAAAAAAAGAAGTATGGAGTCTGAATGTAGATAGAAGCATACTATTTGCTCTCTCTCTCTGTCTCTGTCTCTCTTTGTCTCATTTTTTCTTTCTCATGTTTCTTCCCATTGGTTCTAATTCTTCTTTACAACATGACTAATGTAAAAATATGTTTAATATGAATATATATGTAGAGCCTATATAAGATTGCATGCAGTTTTGAGGTGGGAGGGAAGAGGGAGGGGAAGAAAATTTGGAACTCAAAATCTTATGGAAGTGAATGTTGAAAACTAAAAATAAATAAATAAGTTAAAAAAAATGAAATTTGTACTTATCAAGTTCAAAGGAAATTTTTATATCATTGGAGAAAAATCCCACTAGATAAAGGAGTTATTTCATGTGTTTTTGTTGGAACCATAGTACTTAATGTCATCCATGTACATCAATTGATTACTTCAATGTTTTAATATGACACCCTCTTTGACTAAAAGCCAGACACAATTCTGTCAGGAGTGGTGATAATTGGTTTATGGCTAGGCAGAACCACAGTACACTTAAAATGTTTTCACTAAAGATACCATATTTTATATAGCTTGTTCTTAATGACACAATGTGGGTAGTATGCTTTAAATAATAAAGAATTTTCCACTTGAACATCAAGTTCTTTAGCATTCTAACTATTTTATATATTTGCAATTTATGACTAAGTTATAAGTGCTGAACTGAGTCATAGGCTTTGTGACAACCAATTAAAAAGTTATGAATATTATGTTTCCTTTAGGAGGATTGTCCAATAATTATCAAATCTATAGTTATGCTATTACACATTTAGTGCAATGGTCAAATCAAAACCTAATGGTTAAGAAATGCAATTATTTTAATAAAAATATCCAGTCATTCCCCAGGAAAAAGTAGACCATTAAGAGATAAAAATAAATAAATGTTCTTTACAAGGAGATAAAAGCAGCCCACACAGAATTTCCCTGGGGTCTCAGGAGTTTCCCGCCAGAGTTCTAGAGCTGTCTTTTTATAGTCCTTGCTGACTGGGTATACTCCTGGGTTCCATGTTAATCTATCTTGGACTGAACTTAACTCAAACCACCCCAGGTCTGTTCTACAGTGTCTTGGCTCACAACCAGTTGGTGGTGTAGGAGTATGTAGGCCCCATTTCCACTGATATCTTAGCCACAATGATCCAATCTCTGACCTATGGCTTACAATAACCTCAGTGTCAATGATCCCAAGTGTCAGTTTCAAAGCACAACTCCCACCCCTTCACAGCTGTAGCAAAGCTAAGTGTACACCATCAAAATGCCAACTAAGGGCCAAAATAGGCTGATCTCTATTGCTGGTTTTCCCAGCTGTTTAAGGACCCACTCTGCTTCTGTCTTATCCAACTGGCTGGATCCCACCCGAGGCTGCTTCAGGCCCACTCATTAAACCTACCAGGGCCTGGAAGCCAGGGTACCACTGCCATTTCTACTGTCCTCTGGCAGTGATATTCAAGCTACTTTCTGCAGACTGAGTGTCATTGTCAATGTTACTATGTCACTACTGGTGTCTGGTCCTAATCAAAGCTACTATCCAGCGGGCCAGGGCACCCCTGCTTTCCCCTGCTGTTGGTACCATCTGAACTGCTGTCTGTGGGCTGACTGTCACCATTCTCATCACTATTCAGGGCAGGGCCTGGGTACCTCTGCTAGTACTTGGTACTGGGTACTACTGAAAGCCAGAGTATCACAATTATCCCAGTGGTTGTTCTCACATTCAGTTCAATGGACCATTCAAAACCTGAGGATTAAGATGTGAAAATTATTGAATAAATTCTACTCATTTACTCCAAGTTAAGAAATTTAGAAGGTGGCAAAAGCAATTCAAAAGATGGTGAAAGTAAATAAAAGGAGTCAGAGGAAAAAAAAAAAACGGAAGTCCCTAAAGATTCAGGAGTTTCCTTCCAGAGTCCTAGACCAGTCTTGATATATTTCTCTATTAAAGGACCCACAGTTTGGTCCAATGACAATATACCTGGGGACAAAATTAACTCAAACAACCACAGGCCTATTCCAAAGTGTCTTGGCTCACAACAACCCTGGTTGGTAGTATGGAAATGTGGGGGCTAACCTAAGCTACCCCAGTTCCATTAGCATCCTGGCCCACAAAATTTCACCCCTGACCTCTATTTTTTGTTAGTAGTATATCTGCCTTTTTTTTAGTGGCGTGGTGGTGGTGGTGGAACAGATTAAAGTCTCAGGAAATTTAAATCAAGCCATCCAAAAGTCCCTTGATTTGGCCTATCTGATCTGAGGTTTATATTCCTGGAAGTCTCTGTTCATAAAGACCAGGCCAGATGAAGTATTTGATAAGTACTAAGTGGTGGTCCGATTAAATGGCTCCTGAAATCATAAATGCCCTATTGTGGCTACTTGGTAGACTATGTTTGAGAAATGATTACTTTCATGTTATTGCATCCTGATTGCTATTGATAGTATTATCCTTCATACAGAATTGCCTGTCACATGTAGGCACAAAAGGCTTCCATTGTTAAAAAGAAATGATATATCTGATGTTACCCATACCTGGTCCTCTCAACTATTACTAGAATTACTATTGCTTGAATAGGACCACAAGTCCCAACCCCAGTGCTTTGCCTCTTCCTCTAGCCTAAGGCCCATGAGGGCTGAATAACCAAATTGATGTCCTTGTAAGGACAACCTAGATTGGCAGTTGTGTTTGCAACAATGTGGACATGTAGGCTCTGATAATATGTTGCAGCAGGTGGGGAGCCATATGATTCCCTTAACTAAGGATGATGTAGCCACTTTTATCCAACAATGCTATTATATATGTAACAGTCAAAGTAGTCAAAATAGTTGCAAGTCATCTGCCTTTGAAACATAAGTTTGGTATGGTCCCACTCATTGATCATTTGTATTGCCCCCCTTCCTCTATGCAAAGGTAAGAGATTGACCTTCATTGCAGTCAATACACATTTAAGATGTGGAAATGCAATGCCAGTTAATTTCATTATTGTTTTAGCCACTGTCATGACCTTTACAGAATATAGTTTTCTTTCTCATCAGTGCCCTTTGATCAAGGTAAACTATTCTATTAAAAAATGGTATAGGATTGTGCCAGTTTTCATCACATTTGTTAAGTTTTCCATTTTCCTTAAAGTTCTCAGCAAAATGATATCATAGAACTGCCTAGTTTTTAGAGATGTATTGAGAAACTTTTAGTAGTGAAAGTTCCACTAGAAAAATGTCTTAACTTTAACACCATGGGGTGGGAAGTAGTGGGAGTTCAGGGAAGCTCCTTGGACTGTTGCAGCACTTATGGCCACAGCTGGTCCTCCTTCATGCTTCTCAGATCAGCACTACCCCCACCCCATATTGCTTTATTCTTCTGGTGGTGTGATTTCTAAAAGGATTAGCCTGACAAAGAATGCTTTTAGAAATTTTTCCTGAGCTGCAAGTTCTTATAATAAACCCCCTAGAGTTCCCAATTCAATGACTACAACAGAGTTGTATTTTATATCCTTTAAAACTTTTGCATTATGAACTTTAATTATTCAATTATTAAAACAGTTACAATGGAATTTATATTTCCTTACAAGATGTTGCATTTGTAAAAACGGAAAACAATACTAAAACCTGTTGGGATAATCTAAATTTAGGCTTTACACACAATAGTTGCTATTGACACCACTTTGACTTTTTAGCACACCTTCTATTTTGCTAATATATTGTTCAGCAAATCTATTGTTTCCTTATAAGTTTTATAGATTTTTTTTGTCTGTGTAGTATAAATTGCAAATGCTGTGTATGAGACACATAAACACATTGGCCAATATTAGGAGGGGTCATTATTCTTCTCATGTTTTGGCAATAAATAAATGATGCCTTCTGTCAAGAAAAAGGGGTATGAACTTGTATCAGAGAAGAAGCTAGAGAAGTACTTTGTTAGTAAGTTGTGTGCCAATGGGAAGTTAATTACTTGAGTTAATAATTATAAAGCTTATCTAGTTCTGCGGCTTTTAAGTTTTTTGGGGAAACTAGAATATTAGTCACCTTTCTTGATGTAACCATTCTTTTTCATTTATTATACTAACAGTAAGTTTTTTGCTTCACATTAGATTCAATTTCTGTGTTCATTATGTTGTACTTCTTTTGATCATATATAATGCCAGGTATTTTCCACATTCTCCATCTTTGGCAGTTCTCTTTGCTCTAATTTCTTTATTTCTTAAGCCTATATGATCATTTCTGATGGTTGTTGAATTAGTTCTCCCCACCTTTCACTGCTTTGATTCATGTGATGTCTTAACCTTTTGATTTTCACTTTCTTTTGCTGATGAAGGACATCAAGACTTCCAATATGCTATTGTTATTGGAATTATATTTCACAGATTGGTTTTGTGTCACACTTAGCTGTATGATATGTATGTTGTTCAAGTACTGAGCTATATATACCAGCCAAATACTGATAAAATCTTCTAATGGCTTCCCACAAAGTCTTCAATATTTTTCCTAAGCCATTGCTGTAATGGCAATATTTGATACCTGTCCCTTAGAGTTTTATTAGATAGCTCTACCTTTCCTTCATGGGCTTTACCATGTCAGTAATTGTAGCATATACTGTTGTGTGTGGGATATGATATGTTTTTATTCTATCAAATATTATGAGAGAACACAATGATTAATGATGATTATAGCAGAAACCAGGGTTATGTTTTTTGTTTGTTTGTTTGTTTTTAGTTCATCATTTCAGTATAGTTGGTCTATTGGAGGTAAGTATGGAAAGGAGAATAAAGATCTATATAGTGCCTACTATGTGCCAGGTATTGTGCTAAGTGCTTTACAAATATTACTTCATTAGGTATTAGCTGAACTTATGCCATAAAATTCACAAAAGGCTTTTCAAAATTCCAGTCTAGATGTACTCATCTCCTCTTCAAAATCATGCATGTCTTTGGCATTATTTTTACCATCCATTTCATTGTTAGGTAGCACTTCTGCAATTTGTGCTAAAGATAGATTTCTATGCCTTCAGATTCTGTAGCATTTCTCTCTTAAGGTTTGTTAACTCCTCAATTTCCATTCACGTTTCATCTGATATGGATTAATTTCTTAGGGTTGCCCTGCATTAATCTTTAGAATATTGTTTTATATTTTACGATTAAGGATACTACTGATAATGAACAGTATGATGACCTTGCCTATAACTAGTAAAATCTGTTTTCAATTTTGTTCTTTTGTTTTAATGTTTTGTTTTGGCTAGTTCACAAAATTCATGTCTTCAGGCCACTTTATGCTCATTTATATTTTGTCCACTTTCATTGTTAGCACAATTGGCACTGAAAGATTTCTAATATGTGAGGTATGATACTTCTGGTTTGATCTGATTTATTTTGCCTTCTTGGGGTAGCAGAATGTGGAAGAACAACATGCACTCTATTGTCCTTTGTGTCAAGCTGATCATTATGATGGTTCTAAGTGGATCAATTTCTTAGATTCATAGAAGCAGTTACACCACATGCATTAGGGTGCCAATCCAATCAATAGTGTCACAGTCCAATTAGCCAACATTTCAGTGTTCCTGCCATGCCTTCATAGCTACCAAAAAAGTCCCAGGGCAGGCAGACTCTATTCTATCCCTTAGCCTGTTTGGCATTCCCTTACTTTGCCATTGTCCCCTCATGATGTGGACAATGGATTTGACTTTGAAGGTGATATCATCACCACCGCCACCACCACCACCACCACCATCATACATTGGTAGCCATATGATGTCTAAATATCTAGAAAAACACCCTAGCATGTTACAGAACACTTGTAGGAGGATATATGCAAAAACCAGAACAGGATAAGAAAGGTCACAACCTCTGTTCCTAGAAAATAAACCATACAAATGAGAGGAGAGATTAACCAAGTGTTAAAGTATTATTACTGTTATTTTTGTGAAACTCATAGGATTTCAGAGCCTGAAGGGACCTCCTTCTACAAATGAGGAAACTGGGTCTAGTCAGGTTAAATGCTTTGCTCAAGGTCACACAATTAATCAATGTTAAATCTTTGACTTCAGTGGTGTGCTTGTAAATGTTTAACAACTGTTAAAAAATATTTTGAAGGTGGTAAAAACAATCCAAAAGATGGTAAAAGCAAATAAAAGGAGTCATAGGAGAAAATAGCAATCCAAAAGGAAATTCCATCATGAGGGGACAATGGCAAATTCCCTCTGGAAAAAAATGCACACGCAACACATTTTAAAATTTAATCTGCATTATTAGTATTTCTGTTACATTCTTCAGCCCAGAGCCCTAGACAATCAACAGAATAATAAATCAAGCCCTGAATGGTAGTGTTTGCCTATTTCTGAGATGAAAATGATCATATTGAACATTTAACAATGTGCTCTTGAATCAATATGACTTTAGTATACTTCTGCACTTTAAACTGGATATTCTGAGTCCAAATCCAGTGATTCAATGAGTGACTCCCTTAGAAGGTGGAAGAGGACCAATACAATTGATTTTTCAGTCAGAGGCAGATAGAGAGCCATATGATTTGCTGGCACAGAAAAACATTGTAGAGAAGAACCTTATGTGTCCACACCGACCGCAACATAGCATTGCAGACACATCCAGATTATTGATGAATCTAATACACAATCTCTGATGCTTTCATAAGGGCAGCAACTTAAAAAGGAACTGGATGATCTTCTTAGCTATGAGGTAAGCAAGGTACTTAATCTCCTTATATGATAGTAATCAATGATTTTATGTAGCTGATGCAGATTGAATTCCTGGTTTATGGCTCTGCCTACATAGATATGCAGAAACAAATGGAAATTTCTCACAGTTTTTTTTTTTGTTTTCTTTTTTAACTCCTCAATAGGAAATTAGGGAAAACCAAAGAAAACCTAAGCAAAGGGGCAGAAAAGCCACTAGGTGCAAACATCATCAAGGGCATGGTAGCCACAGTAATAATTCAGGGTATTTTAAAATACTATCCACAAATCTGCCACAGTGTTACTCCAAGTGCTCTGGCAATATGGGAACATTGAGGCAATTTTGGTAATCTCTCTTAGGTTGAACTTCTGGCTGGAGATTTTTTACTGTTTATTTATAATTCTTCCAGGGGACATTATTCTTCACTAAGCAGCTGGACTATTCTTCCCTGAACTTTTGTACTAACAAGACCCTTTTCTGTTAATTTCAAAGAAGCATCTAACTTCAATTTCTGTTTAGTAGTCACAGCAACTGCTTCCACCTTTTTGTAGAGAGTACCTCCCTTTAAACTTGGTGTACTTTTGTTTACTGGGGTTACTTACACAATGTAAGACAGGCAGAATAGTATAAGAAAGCAGTTTTCAAAATGCCTTCTAAATAATCTTAAGTTTCTGTTGTTCATCCCTCCTTTTTGAAGAAGAACAAAGACAGCACCGGGTGATGTCCTGACTTGTATGTGTTTTGGATTTAAGGGAAGCAGAGTTGCACAAAGTCGTCAACCTCATTCTCTTTTCCAGGGTCATTGAAATTTAGCGGCAAGACGAAAGTCAAGTTGACTGGCAATGGCTTGGGATGCAGTGGTTGACATTGGCATTTTTGATGTCTGACCAAGCTCTAGCACTTTGCAGTGCCTGCTTTAGCCACCCTCATGGCCTCAGAACAAATTGTTCTCATTTGCCCATTCTGTTGGGTGTGTGGGGTGTTCATGGAGAACTAGCACCTCTGGTGTGATGGCTTGCCAAGCCCTTTTCAGGGCTGTTTATCCACCTTTTGTGGCAACTTCTCACTCAACTCTTACTTGTGATTCCAAAGAAGCTGTAGCATGCGCAGTAGACACAACCCAGTAGAACTATCTCAGTAGTTGGGCTAAATCAGGCTGAGGTTAACTGACAGGTCTCAAACCCATCTATGAGTTAGGGTGATATCTGTTCCAAGCATGGGAATCCCAAGGTATGTATGTATGGATATATAACATTTCCTTAGAATAAAATCAATGAATGAATCCTTATTGAAATCTAGCTTTCTTCAAGATTCAGTTCAAATTCTACCTTCTACAGATGTCCTTTTATGTATGTCCATCAATACCTTCCTTTTGAAATTATCTCTTTTTTACACACACACACACACACAGTATATGTATATGCATATATATGTATATATATATATAATACTATACATATACACACTATATGTTTATATAGTGTGTATATGTATAGTATTATAGTGTGTATATGTATAGTATTATA
>NW_020954592.1:9386-112942 GCF_900497805.2 Vombatus ursinus | reverse complement strand
AGTGTGTATATGTATAGTATTATAGTGTGTATATGTATAGTATTATATATGTATATATACATATATGCACATATAGATGCATATATATGTATATATACATATATAATACTATACATATACACACTATATGTTATATATATAATATATATATAGTGTGTGTATTCTTATTACTTAGCTGTTTGTATATTCTCTTCCCCACTAGAATGTGAGCTCTTTGAGGGCAAGACCCCTGTTTATTGCCTTTTACTGTATCCTTAGCACTTAACCAAGTTCTGTGCATATAATAAGCACTAATACGCTAGTCCCCTTGTTGACTAACTAGAATTATATTAGGCAATATAGAACAAAATCCTTATCCCCAAAAATATGACAGTCTAACTCAGCAAATAGTACATGCACATATAAAAAAGAAGACAGGACTTCATTAATAAAATAATAACTTTGTATAAAACTCACTTCAAGTGATACCTCTCTATTTGCTTTCTAATCTTCTTTTTAAATTAATAAGCATTTATTTTCTCTCCTCATTTCTTTCCCATAAGGAAAAAGAAAGAAAGAAAAACAAAACTCTCATAACAAATATATCTCATTCTGTATCTTGAGTCTATCACCTCTCTGTCAGGAGGTGGGTGACATGCATCTTCATCAGTCCTCTGGATCATGGCTGGTCACGGCATTGATAAGAGTTCTTATTCCTTCAAACTTGTTTGTTTTTACAATATCATTGTTCTCATGTAAATTGTTCTGTTTCTGCTTACTTAATATTGCATCAATTCATATAAGTCTTCCTAGGTTTCTCTGAAACTTCCCTTACACTGTTTCTTATGGCACATTAATATTTCATTGTATCCATATACCATTTGTTCAGCCAAGCCTTCTCTGCATCATTCCAAATAAATCTTCCCAAGTTTATCCGAACAGTCCTTTTTATAATTTCTTATAACACAACAGTATTTCATTACATTGATATATCAAAATGTGGCCATTTCTCAATTGATGGACACCTTTCTCAATTTCTAGTTCTTGGTCCCTACAAAAAAGAACAGCTATAATTTTTTTGTGCATATGGGTTCTTCTTTTCCCTTAACGTCTTTGGGTCCAGCTTCCCTAATTATCTGCCTTAATGTTCCTAGCTAAAATTAATTCCTCCCTCCAAGAATCTCAAAACATTCTGATCTTTTCTGTGTATTTAATTATATTTTTAACACGTGTTGTAGTTTGATATGCATATATCTTATCCTCATAATAGACTACAAATTTCTTGAAGACAGTGGCAGTCATTTTTCATCTTTGTATTACCAAAACCTAGCAAAGTGTCTCATACACTTGGTGAATTTAATTGAAACAACATGAGAGGGTGCTGTTTCCTTCCTTAAGTATTTTTCCTTGATGGTAGAGATTACAGAGAAAGGGAAGCTTGGAGCTACACTCTCAGATGATCCTAATTAATCTTATTCTGGGGCTAGTTTTCATCATTGGCCAATGCTCCATATTTACTCTTATCATTTCACAGAAGATCGCAATCCCTTCCAGCCACACATATACATAGAATATAGTGAGATTTTTCCATCTATTAAGGGAGAACCTGAGATCATTACCCAGGAGGAAAGACACAATGTCAAACCAATGGCCAATTGAAGAAGGAATCCCATATGTTGTAAGACATGGAGTACCTTCTGATACAGGGTCTTAATAAGAATCCTAGTTATTGAACCACATAGGGTTTCCTTTAAATCTGATCACATTTTATTTTATCTAGCTGTAAAGCATATCCATCTCTTTTTCTAGGTTACCTGCCTTGTTCAACTCATTAGTGCTGAAGTGATGAAGAAAAGGAACATTGCAAACTAGGAAATCGAATCCTAATTCTTAAGAGGTCAAGGCAAACATTTATCTCCTTTGCACTAGGAGGTTTCCACCTTTCTTCTTACTTGCCTTCTTGATACCCTCATCTCAATCAATCAACCAGCCAATCAGACAATCAACTAACATTTATTAAGTGCCTACTGTGTGCAAGTGCTAAATGCTGAGAATAAAAAGAAAGGCATGGGTCCTTGCTCTCAGGAAGGTCAGAGTCTAATGAGGTAGATAGCGTGTGAATAACTATGCATAAATAAATATATACAGGATAAATTAGACATCATTTGAGAAGGAAGCATTTATTAAGTGCCTATAGTCCAGTATATACAGTGCTAGGCTCTGAAGTTACATATATAAAAAAATGACATATTCCCTACTCTCAAAGAGCTTACATGAATCCTATATCATCATTGAGGTTAATTTGCTAACCTTGAACTTAAATGTTTCATGCTGTATAATTAATAATAATAGCAGCCGACATTTATATAGTGTTTCAAAGTAGCAAAATGCTTCACATTTGTATGTAATTTAGGACTTCGGTGCTATCACCATTTTACAAATAAGGAAACTGAGGCAATGAGGTTAAATGCCTTTCCTAGAGTCACACAACAAGTAAGTTTCTGAGCCAATATTTGAATTCCAGGTCTTTCTAACTCTAAGTCTTATGCTGTAGGTACTGTTATTAAAATTAACTGGATAGACTTTATATTTTTTTTCTTCACCTCTCGTGTTTGGCAGAAAAAAAACTGTAGAGGTTGATAATGTTTTAATGCTCATGATATTCACTCCTCCAAATGCCCCCCAAGGAATAGCTTCACAACCCTTTTGGCCCATAGCTTCCTTCATACTATGCGGCTATTCTAGGGCTTGTCTACAGTTTGCAGTGTGTTCTCTATGACTCTTATCTTTATAATTCTCCAAGCTTTCTTTTTCTCCCCAAACGCTGCATGTTGCATATCTCTCAGGCATCAAGGAGTAGTGAATTCTACAGCTTTGTTCAAAGGATTTCATATATATACATACATACATACACACACACACACACACACACACACACACACACACACATATATATCAACAACTTCCTCAGTGGTCAGCTCTGTGGGACTCCTTTAATTCTATCTGCTTGGTTGCAAGTTTTAAGTGGAGTCAGTGAAACAATTATATAAATAATTATTTTAATATACTTTCAGGATATCTCAGATGAAATTCAATAAAGTTGCTGTTTATTCTGATATTCTTCCTCTATATTTCTTTTTTACTTTTAATAATTCTGTAGTTTTAGTTAAGGCTAAGAAAAGGGACTGTCACTATAGAGGCTAATTCAAGAAAATGTCAAATAAGACCATTGTCTTCTTTCTCTGTCAGGGATGTCTCTTTAAAAATTTATTTTCTGAGAAGTCATATTTCAAAGTTGATAGATAGTAAGTCATCAGCTGTTATGTATTAAAACCTATGATTTTTCAGTATATAGAACTCCTACTGTGGGAATTCCCCCCAACAATGCATATTGGCAACTAACCTGTAATTTATGTCCTTAGAGAGTTCCCTGATTCAATAAGAGGTTAAATGATTTCTTCATGGTCTCAAATCTAGTGTCAAAGAAAAAAAATTCTTTACTCTGTATTATAGACAAATCCTCTGGGAACAACTTTCAAAACTTTAATATCATTCAAAATGCAAGATTTTCTAGCTTATAGAGAGGTGTCCAAATTGGTAGAATTCCCTCATGCCATTGGACATATCTTTAACACAAAACACTTAGAACTAACATTTATAGGAATCTGTAACAAAGACAATGCCACAATACGAAAGATAAAACACAATTTGAGGATAACATTTTACCTTGTCTAATGGAAAAATAATCACTTGATCTGGGGAAGGAAACCCCTTGGGAAATTATTTTATTAAAAATCACTCATCCTTCTGTGATCAGTTGCTCCAAGAGCTTTTCCCAGGTGGGCACTGCTAACCTAAGATGATTAAAGGAACCTCCTCTCTCTGATCAATACCTTAATCCCTTCAGGAAGTGGGGAAATAGGGTACTGCTCTTAGGTAGGTCCCTTGAGTCCCTTTAGTGGGTAGAGGAAGACATTAATCTTAAATAAATATAAGGTATTTTCCACTCTAAATTTGGTTCCAGGGGTGTGCTGGCATCAGCTCTAACCTGATTGTTAAATTTTCAGTGTCAACATTTATAGCTCTGAAACTGGCAAATGCTACAAATCAGAGATTAAATTATTGTTTTATTGATTGCCTAACTTAAGACAGTGAGGGAGAAAACATTAATAATGCAACTTAAACTTAAAAATGTCATGAATACAGGTTCCCTTTTATCCCACAGAGAGCAGGTTGTTAAACACTAACTGCTTGGGCCCTTTAGGGGATAAGGGAAGACATTAACGTAACTAGACTCAAGATATTTTTAATTCTAAATTTGGTTGTTCCCTTAATCTATTTTCTGGAGCTTTGACTTTTATTACTGACCTTTTACATACTTTCCTAAGAGAATAAGATTAGATCTGAGAGAAACTATTTTAGTGGAAGACCTTGTTTCTTGAGAAGTTTAATTAAGTACTATTGATAAAGTTTCCTTCTTTCAGGTAAGCCTAGAAAGAACTTTACACTGGAGACATATTCATTTATTTATTAATATTTTCAGCTGAACTAATAGAAAAGGTTTTTTTTAAAATATGTTTCTATACTTCTAAGTTTTAGAAGCAGGATATGATAATAGGCCTCTTGAGGCCCTAGTCAATCCTCTATCCACTATTTATGTAGCTCTGTCCTTTTGTCAGAGTCTTTGGTACTTGAAAGTTAATATTTATTTACAAAACTTTCTTTCTAAATAAATTATCACTATGTTTAATGTACTATGAATTTTCAAAAGTGTGAAATTTTTAAAAAATTAAAGAACTTTGTTCTGACATAACACATCTCTTGTCTAAAATATAGGAAGTAAAACACTGGATCAGGGCAGCTAGGTGGTGCAGTGTATAGAGCACTGGCCCTGGAGTCAGGAGGACCTGAGTTCAAATGTGGTCTCAGACCAGATACTTGATACTTACTAGCTGTGTGACCCTGGGCAAGTCACTTAACCTCAATTGCCTTGCAAAGGCAATGGATCAAGGAGACTGACTTTTCAAAATAAACATTTCAAAATTTATACTTTCAAATGAACATCAGTCTTTAGTATAGTCACCCTATGAAGTTGGAGACATCCTAGCAATGCTGTCATTACTTGAAACAGGTTGGATTCAATGGCCCCTAAAGCTCCTTCTAGTTTTGAATATATGTTCTTAGTTTTGGAACTCTACTTTTAGAATTGTCTTAAGAGTCACATGTCTTTTAAAATAAAAATAACATGACATTTCAATCATTCACTGTTATTTGTCACATTTGTATATAATCTTCCACAGTGACTACTTTGAAGGTAACAGTGGTCATTTGACAATAAAAGTTCTGGTATGATCATTTTCAAAAGTTCTAGTACTTACACAGTTATACCTTGTTTCATTTTATGTCTTTTAAGTTGTATCTTGTTGCATTAGTCTCTCTCAAAACTTCACCCCCAGCCCTCCTTGTCTTATTTTGCTCCCCTGTCTCACACATAAAATTTCACAACTAATACAATTTACTGATAGAATCCAAGTTTCCCTGCATCCTAAATCATTAATGAATATGTTACGAACTAAGAACTGGCATCGATCTCTGTGGCAGTCTGCAAGGGACTTTTGCTTAAGTCAATACATCTCCTTATCATTGATCTTCAGCCAGTTTCCAATCAGGTGGGCTGTTTCCTGGCCTTTCCTGACCACCACCCCCTTATGCTGCGGCCAGTTTGAATTGATCTACCTGGAGGCAGAATCCTGAAGCTGGAGGAGCCCAAAACTGTTAGGAGATTTAATTTTTAGCATTGCATCTGTTACTGCTTCCTGTGACCTTGAGTAGCTTATATGTTATATGCTTACTCAAGTGATGCTACCATAATTGTTTGTTTGTATTTTGGCTAGGCAATGGGGTTAAGTGACTTGCCCAGAGTCACACAGCTAGTAAGTGAGACCAGATTTGAACTCAGGTCCTCCTGATTTCAGGGCTGGTGCTCTACCCACTGTGCCACCTTGCTGCCCCTAATGCCACCATAATTAAAAGCATATTGGAATCATCTCTTTTAGAATTACTTCACTGGTCAGTACTTCAGTTGACTCATTTCTTAATAAAGTGAGATGGTTGAACTAGATGATTTTTAAGTTTCTCACTATTTCTCATATTTTATAATCCTATAACAGTCACTCAACAAGCATTTATTAAGTTCCTACTGTGTGCTAGGCACTGTGCTAAGCTCTGGGGTTGGTTACACACAGAAAGGAAAAAGGCAGTCCCTTGCCCTTAAGGAGCCCCCAGTCTAATGCGTAATGCAAACAGCTATAAACAAGACATATACGAGATAAATTGAAGACAGTCAAAAGAGGGAAGTCATTAGAATTAAAGAGGATAGGGAAAGGCTTTCTACAGAAGGTAGGATTTTATCTGGGACTTGAATGAAGTCTGGGAATCCAGGAAGCAGAGATGAGAAAAGAGAACATTCCAGGCATGGAAGATAGCCAGTGATAGTGCCTGGAATCAAGAATCAGAGTGTCTTGTTTGAGGAACAGCAAGGAGGCCAGTGTCACTGCATCATAGTGTATGGGGATGGGGGCAGGAAGAGAAAGGCATCAGAAAACTGGAAAGGTAGGAGGGGGCCAAACTATGAAGGTCTTTACATGCCAAAAAGGTTTTATGTTTGATCCTAGAAGTGGAGCCAGTGGAATTTATTGAATGGGGAAGGAAGGATGATGATGTGTTCAGACACATAGTGGACAACTATTCCAGGATTGCCTGGAATAGAAATTTGAGACGGAGAGAACAGGTTATTGCAATAGATTAGGTGCAAAGTGAAGAATGCTTGTACTAGAGGGGTGGCAGTAGCAATGGAGAGAAATGTGTGCATTAGTGAGATTGTAAACTGCCATGCTATTTTTGAAATGTTTAAATGTTATATGTTTTCCCTGCATCCAGTGTCTCTCCTATTTTTATTCATTCTCTACACAGATGTCCAAGTGATAGTTTGACCATGTCACCAGCCTCTTCAAAGCCCTCTAATTTTTATTTGTTTTGTTTTGTTTATTTATCTTTGTCAGTCTATTTATTTATTTATTTATTTTGCCTCTAGCAAAAATACAGACCCCTCTAGTTTTTAACATCCTGCAAAATCTGGTTCCATTTTTTCTTTTTTCAGGATTATTGTATCTTTTAATCTATTATACACTCTTTTTTTTTATAACCCTGCTAGGCTACTTGATATTTCTTGTACACAACATTCCATTTCCTATACCCAATCCTGGATTGTACTCCCTCATGACTTGGGCTTTAACTGTTTTCTCCCAATAGGATGTGACTTTCTTAATGGCAGGAACTGTTTCATTTTTGTCTTTGCATTTGTCTGACATATAGTAGGCACTTCATGAATACTTGTTAAGTGAATGAATGAATGAGGTCTCTTTTGCTCATAAATTCTGCAATTTGATGTATCATTAAGTTGGCCTTGCCCAATTATTTTGAAAGCAATACAACCTAATAGTAATAATCTCTAGATTTAAGAAAAAAAGATTCTCCCATGGATTTGTGTGACCTTGAAGAAATATCCCTTTTCTTTAATTTTAATAGATATGAAAGGTGTGTACTATCATCTTGCAGCATTTTAAAAGAAAATAACTTGAAGCAAAAATATGGTAGGAAAAAATGATGTGGTTACAAGATAGCAGATTTGATTCTCTCCTGAGCTTCAGTTATATGTCCTCCCAGGTCACTTAGGTATGCTGGTAAAAGAAAATAAAATAATATCTTTGATTCAGATGAAGGAGAAAGGTAAGGCACCAAGTTAAGCATATTTCAATTTATCTCATTGAGGTACATTGTGTCTCACTGGGTTAGAGTAAGCAAAACATAGTGGAAATAATGCTGGGATTAGAAGACCTGGGTTCAACCAATGCATTGTTCTCAGAGTTGTGAACTGATCCAACCATTCTGGGGAACAATTTGAAACTGTGACAAAGGGCTATATATATATATGTGTGTGTGTGTGTGTGTGTGTGTGTGTGTGTGTGTGTGTGTGTATACACACACATATATATGCACACTACATATATATACTTATATACTATATATATGTATACACTATATATATTATATATATGCTATAAATAAAAATATTTATAGCAGCTCTTTTTGTGGTGGCCAGAATTGGAAACTGAGAGTATGCCCATCTAATGGGGAATGGCTGAACAAGTTGTGGTATATGAATGTAATGGAATACTATTGTTCCAAGAAATGATGGGCATGTGGACTTCAGAAAAACCTGGAAAGACTTACATGAACTGATGCTGAATGAAGTGAGCAGAACCAGGAGAACATTGTACACAGTAATAGCAACATTGTGTGGTGACCAGCTTTGACAGACTTACCTTTTCTTAGCAATGCAAGGATCGAAGACAACTCCGAAAGACTCATGATGGAAAATGCTTCCACACCCAGAAAAGGAACTATGAAGTCTGAATGCAGATTGAAGCATATTATTTACTCTCTCTCTCTCTCTCTGTTTTTCCTCTTTCTCGTGGTCCTTCCAATTGGTTCTAATTCTTTTTTACGACATGACTAATGTGAAAATATGTTTAACATGAAGGTATATATAGAGCCTATATCAGACTGCATGACATCTTGGGGTGGGGGAGGAGAGAGAGGGGACAAAATTTGGAACTCGAAATCTTATGGAAGTGAATGTTGAAAACTAAAAATTGATTAATTAATTAAAAATAAATAAAAAAAGAAGATCTAGGTTCAAATTCTTGCTCCACTACCTGCATGACTTAGAAAGACAATCATTCTATTGGAAGGTCTCTTTTTTTCTCCTCTAAACTGAGAGAGATTGACTAGATAATTTCTAAGATCCTTTCCATCTCTGGGTCCTATGATCATTAAAATGATTTCCTAGTGACTATGAAATGAAGCATTTCATATGCTAGGAACTGACACAGACAGAATTTCCACCACTTCATGAGAAGTGGTTCTATCCTCATTATGTGTCCCCTAACACCTTTATTAGTTAGACAACCATTTGTGAATAAGAGCCTGGTACAAAGTAGGTGCTTACTAAATACTTATTGACATACTTATATGACTGACAGATTGATCAGAATTGGCTTGCCTATTACCACCCACACAGCAATGAATTGGGTTGGGTCCTAGGGAGATAGATCCAAAGATGATTGGATTAATGGGACTGGGCCTGGATTAATACAAACAGAATCTGAATTATAGAATAACTGGGTCTGTAGATCCAGGACTCAGATCCAATATGGACTGTGCTGTCTCAAGTTTGGGGTGGGGTGGGAGTGAGGAAGTCAGTAGGGACAAGCAGATGGTGAATTCTAGCTTGGACAAATGACTGGATCAGATATGAAAACTGAAGCAAGACTATATATTCTCAGTATTTTCTCTGAAAATAATTAGTAAGAGCTTGAATGAAGTGAGCAAAACCAGGAGAACATTGTACACAGTAATAGCAACATTGTGTGGTGACCAGCTTTGCTAGACTTACCTCTTCTTAGCAATGCAAGGATCTAAGATAACTCCAAAAGACTCATGATGGAAAATGCTTCCACACCCAGAAAAGGCCAAACAACATCAGAAAAAAATGAAAATGATTATATAACAGTCAGGATATGATTCATTTCTGATGTTGAAATAGTTCTTGAATCAGCTGTCCGTGGTGCATCAGATTACCAGCTTATTAAGATAAAGAATCTTAAAAATATGGAGCTAGCTAGAAGAAAGAATAAAATAAAGAAAAATATATGGCATGCAACTGAAGCAACTCAACCTTGACCTATTTAAAATAATCTTTAGTAATGAAAACTGGGTAATGCACAGGTAATAATTTCAAACTGAAATATGACCAGTGGAAACCAATTGCTACAACAAGGAGATCAAAAGATCCTCAGGCAACACATATTTGCCTTACTTGCCAAGTGAAGAGATATGGCAGCCAAAGAAACACCAGTTTGGAATACAAATTCATTTGTAAAATCTTATGGAGAAGGATAATGAAAGGTTATGAACAACATTGCTTCCTAAAGCAGAGAGAAGCAGTGGAGGGTAAAACCCATTTAAAGTCACTCAGTCAACAAACATTTATTCAGCATTTATTATGCTCCAGGTACTTCACTAAACATTTGATGAGAGACCCAATTAAGTCAATTTTTCTCAAAGACATTAAAAAGAGAAAATGGAAGGACAGCAAACAAAATTATTAAAAAAACCAACAACTCCTTAAAGGTTTCTTTTTTAATGACAAACTTTTTTTCACCACCAAGAACAGAAGGCCATCAAATGTAGATAATCACATCCCAGGCTCAAGTGTGCTTAGAGAAAAGATAAAAATGAAACCAAAGAGAGCAACATTAGAAAAAACAACCACATTAGGCCAAGTGTACATAGAAGAGAACCATCCTGAAGGAAATGCAATTCTGAGGTCATTGAGGGGTTACAAGGTATTTGAAGGAAGAGAAGGTACTAAATAAATGGAGAAAATTCATTAAGGAACCATGTGCCAAGCACTGCGCTAAGTTCTGGGTATACAAAGAAAGAAAAAAAAGTCACTAAATTCAAGCAGTTTACATTCTAGTTAAGTGGTAAGTACAAATACATATATAGTACATGGAAAGCAACCTTAGAAGGGATGGCTCTCATAGCTAGGAGAAATGTTACTACACTGAGGGGCATTAGGAAGAGCTTTAAATAGAAGGCAGTATTTTAGTTAAAGAGGACAAGAGGTAGAGATGAGGAGAGAAATAATTCCAAACCTGAATGACAGGCAATGAAAGCGTCTGGAATCAAGAGATGGAGTGTTTTGTGCAAGAAAGAGTAAGGAGGCCAGTGCTTTTGGTCACAAAATATGTGAGGTGTAGAGGAATAAAATGTCAAAAGATTGGAAAATTTTCCAGGTTTTAAAAGATTTTGAATGCCAAACAGAAGATTTTCCATTTGATCCTGGAGGTAATAAGGAGACATTGGAATTTATTGTGTAGGGGAATGACATGGTCAGATCTGTGTAGTTTAAGAATGTCCATTTGACAACTGAGTAAAGGACACACTAAAGTGGGGACAAAGCTGAGGCAGAACAACCAAAAGGCAATTGTGATAGTTTGAGTGAAGTGATGAGAGCCTGAATGGAAGTCAGTGGTATAATAGGAGGGAAAGGATCAGGTATAAGAGATGCTAAGAAGATAAAATCAATTGAATTTGGCCACAGGTTGGATATGCGGTCTGTGGGAGAGAGAGAGTAAGTAGTCAATTATAACTGCTAGGTTGTGAGACTCAGTGAATGGATGATGGTGGCACCATCTAAAGTAATGAAGATGCTCTGAAGAAGAGATGGTCTCGGAAGAAACATCATAAATCCTCGGAATGCAGATTGCATCACTTTTTTTAAATTTTATTTTGTTTTGTTTCAGACATAACCAAGACTGGAAATTGTTTCATTTTACTGTATGTGTTTGTAATGGGGATTTTTGGCTTTCTAATTCTCTCAGTGAAGGAGGGTGAGAGGGAGAAAAAAAGTGCAGATCTGAAAATAAAATGAAATGGATTTTCTTTTCTAAAAATAAACAGTAATGAATTCAATTTTGGACATACTATTTAAGATGTCTACAGAATATCCAGTTTGTGATGTCCAATAGGCAGTTGGAGGTTTGAGTCTAGAGGTTAGGAGAGAGGTGAAGCTTGAATAAGTAGATCTGAAAATCACTTGCAAAGACATGATATGTGGATCCCTGGGAGCTGCTGAGATCACCAAGTGAAACAATATAGATTGAGAAGAGACCCTTTTGGGGCACCCATCATTAATGAACATGACTAGGAAGAAGATCCAGCAAAGAAAACTGGGAAGGAGCTATCAGAAAAATAGGAAGAGAGCCAGGATAGAGTAAGTGGTGTAATGAAAATCTGGAGAGAAGAGACTATTGAGAAGAAGGTGATTGGCAGTGTCAAAAATTACAGAGAAATCAAGAAGGATGAAAACTGGGAAAAGGCCATTTGATTTGGCAGTTAAGATATTATTAAACTTTGGGGAGAGCAGTTTCAGATGCATGAAGAACTCAGAAACCAGACTCTAAAAATTAAGAAGGGAATGAGAAAAAAGGAAGTGGAAGCACCCATTACAGACAGCCTTCTCAAGGAGTTTGGTCAAAAAGAGAAAAGAAGAATGGGATGATAGCTAGTGCGGATTACAAATCAAATGAGGTGGTTTTTTTTGTTGTTTGTTTTTTGGGTTTCTTTTTTAGGATGAGACATCTGTAGGCCTATTGTAGGTAATAGGAATGGAGACAGTAGACCAGAAGAGAATGTAGATATGTGAGACAGTGATAGGGTGATAGGATAATATACTGGAGAACATGGGATGAAATATATTCTACATGTAGAGGAGCTAGTTTTGGCAAGAAGAGTTAAGTTACCTCTTCAAGTGAGAGAGGGGTGAAGGAGGAGACAAGTGGAAGAAGACAGTGGATGATGTGAAATGATAATGAGGGGACAGAAGAGTTCTCAGTGAATGACTTCAATGTTTTCAGTGATATATGAGGCAAGGATTTCATCTGAGAGAGGGAATGGGGGAGGGAGTTGTGGGCAGTTTGAGGAGGGATAAAAAGATTTAGAAAAGACACTGTGGTGAGTAGCATGATGAGTTTATTTGGAAAGTCTAAAATGATTGCCTTGCCATGGTGAGGTCCCGGTTGAGATATTGTAACAAATTTTTTGTGAGCCTAGTCAGTTTGGTTTCTTGATTTTCTTCAGCAACAAGTGAGTAGGAAGGAAGGTAGTGGATGGTGAGAGTAATCTAAGATTAAGACTGGACAAGGTCAGACAGGTGATAGGGAAAGAGGGGAAGGGACTGAAGAGAAGAAAGTGTAGAGTTTACTTGGTTCATCCAGAGGTCAATATGGAGAAGGCAAGAGTTTAGCTAGTATAGGGGTAACGACCTGAGAAATAACTGAGTTGTTGAGGAATTGGATGTCACAGTTGAGGACAAAGGACAAAATTTAGAGTGTTGACATAGAAGGAGAGGTGGAATGGCAACAGATTTTGATCAGATAAAGGACTTTCCAACTTCATGAACATGGAAGTGATATACTTGTAGGTGATAGCAACATTAAGGGTATTTGTGAAAACCTGGAGAGAAGAGAATATTGAGAAGAAGGTGATTGGCAGTGTCAATTGGTGTTTAGGTGAAGTGGAGGAGTAGATCATGCAAATGAAATGAGTAAGTTGAAGAATTGTGAGTTTAGGGTGTTCAACCAAAAATCGATATGTATATTGAAGTCTCCTATTAAGAGAGGAGGAGCGAAAGACTATGAGTTAGGTACTGAACTCATTGTGGAAAGAATTGCATGTGTGGCAGGGTGCATATCCACATGCTACCAGAATTTTCACTGCATAATAAGTATGGACTGAATGAATAGCAAAGGAGAGGTTACTGAGTGATGATGGTAGAGGAAGAGTCTAGAACTGGAAATGGGGACCAAAACGTATTTAACTCTTCCAACTTAATTAATGACATCCTGGTAGGGGGTGAGAAGAGGGAAGAATGAATGTAAAATCACTGACAGAAAAGGTGGCCTAGAAGTCTATGCTAGTAGAAAGGAGACAGGTCTAATTGAGAGACAGAAGTTGGAAGAAGTGTGAAAGGAAAAGATTTAAGATGAAAGGAAGTTTATTACTTATGGATCAGGCATTTCAGAGAGCACAGTAGAAGGGGTATGTAGCCTTAGACTAGTACATTGAGGGGGGAACGTTGGCATGAGGGAAATGTGAATAAAGGATTGGACAGTAGAAGATGTAGAATGAGGTTTGCATGATGGCAGTTGGTGCTTCAAGATCACTGGGATGGAGAGGAGTCAACTTCCTGAATCCTAAAGTTGCTATTTCATAATGCCAAACTATCTTAAGCATATTAAAAAAATGTAATTTTCACAAAAGAGAAAGGATTGTTCTTTCCCTGTGACTATCAGCACATTTTCTTTTATATTTTCTTCTGCTTTTTTTTTAAATGTCAAATTAGACTTTGGAAGTTTACTTAAGGCTATAGTCCAAGTATTGGGGCTAAGACATGTAGAGAGTACTAAACTTTCTATTGTGGTATACTTTGGGTTGGGATGGCTGAGACTTAGGTGGAAACCAAGCAACCCATGAAATAGAGGACATAAGGTAAAAACTGAAGCAATGGGGTAGCTTTAGGAGAGTTCAGAGCGGTAGACAAAAAAGAGTGAGCTAGAGTCACAAAAATGTGAGGGAAAGGATAGGAGTAAGGTTGCCTGAAGTTAATTTGAAAACCATGATCAGGTGAAGTCCAATAAGAAGTAAGAAGAGAGAAGAATTAAAACCATGTAAATCTCTCTGCTGTACTGTTGACTGTTTCTCTTTTATACCTATGTTTTCTCCCAGGTATAATACTTAAACACTTCAAGGGTCTGTTTGATGGGATGGAATATGATACCAACTCATTATTTAACTTACATCATAAATATTTTGGTCCTTCAGAGTTTTCCATGAATTTTCAGACTATGTTTAATATTAATCACATCTTTTAACTAGTCTCTTTGTATGCATGACTTGGATTTACTAAGTGTTTCATTTTCTTCTATTAATATTTTAATCAGATATTCATTTCAGGTATTTCACATGAAAATCAGTTGAAAGAAGTGAGAATGTTTATCCTGGAGAAGAAGAAATACAGAGAGAACATGATGATTCTCTTTAAATACAGTAAAGGAACTTGAAATCACTTCCCAAGAAGACTATCTGAAGCAATTGGGGATGTTTACTTACCCTTAAGAAGAGAAGACTGGGGGTAGGACCTGATATTCAAATATCTGAAGATCTGTCATGTGAAAGAGGCATTAATTGGACTTGTTCTGCTTGTTCTTAGATGAAAGATATAGGAGCTACAGTAGAAATTATAGAGAACAGGAAGTAGGTACAATTAAAAACAAAAAAGGCAGCATGGTGTATAAGAAAGGGCAATGGCTTCATATTCAAAGGACCTGGGTTTAAAACTCACTATAGATGCTTTCTATGTGAGCTTGGGCAAGTCACTTGACTTCCTCATTTGTCAAATGAGGGAGTTGGACTAAATTGCCTGCGTGGTCTCTTTCAGCTCTAAATATATGAGTATATGATTAGTTTCCTGATAATCAGAGATTTCAGAAAATTAGACAACTAAGGGGTGCAGTAGATAGAGCCCTGGACCTGGGATCTGGAAGACCTGAGTTCAAATCCTACCTCAGTCACTTAATAACTGTGTGACCCTGGCAAAGTCTTTTACCTCCGTGTTTTTCAGTTTCCTCATCTTTCAAATGGGAGAAATAATAGCACCTACTTTTAGGGTTGTTGCAAGAATATAATGAAATAAAATTTGTGAAAAGCTTTGCTAACTTCAATGTGATATATAAATGCTGGTTACTATCATTAACTTAAATAGGCTGCTTTTGCAGGAGTGTCAAATTGCCTGTCACTGGAGATGTTCAAGAATAAGATGGAAAGAGGCAGCTAGGTGGCAAAGTGGATAAAGCACCGGCCCTAGAGTCAGGAGGACCTGAGTTCAAATCCAGCCTCAGACATGTAACAGTATCTAGCTGTGTGACTCTGGGCAAGTTACTTAACCCCAATTGCCTCAAAAAAAAAAAAAGACAAGAATAAGGTGAAAAAACATTTGTCAGAGATGTTGTGGAGGGGTTTCATTTATCAGGCAAAGATGACCTCTCTGGATCTGTGATTCATTATTCCTCATTCATTCAAATCACTCTTCATTTTTGTTAAAGTTTGATATTTTAAAAATGTCCATATGTATTTTGTCATTTAGGCAACTATTTTCCTAAAAAGTGTCCCCTGCCTAAAGTGTATTTCTTAAAATGTTTGCTGTTCACAAGGTGATCTTTGGGCAAATTTGCTTTTGTATTTTAACTTTTAGCACAAATAGGTAAGAGGAAAAACTGGTAGTTCACAGATTATCAGAGTTGGAAGAAACTTTAGGCATCTTCAAGTACAGGGCTTCTTAACTTGTGGGTCATAAACATGAATTGTCCAGATTGGAACTCAGATTATCCTGACTCCAGGCCCAGTTTTCTAACTGCTGCATGACTTAGTTGCCTATGATTCTATGACTCTACATGTTCATGGTGGTAAAGTGACCTACCTTCATGAACATGTTTTTTAAAAATATTTTGATAACTGTATTTCAATATAATGTTTCCTTTGTATTACTACATATATACAGTAAATATAATTAAATTTTGAAATTAAATGAAATTTTAAAATTAATAAAAATTTGTACATTAAAAATATTTCTTTGGAAGGGGTCCATAGATTTCACCAGACTGGCAAAAGAGTCCATGACACAAAAAAGGTTAAGAACCCCTGATCCAATGTAACTTCCTTACTTTACAGATAGTGAAACTGAAGTCTAGGTAGATCATATGATAATAATAATAACAATAATAATAATAATAATAATAGCTAGTCTTTATACAATGATTTGAAATTCGCAAAACTTTTTTACATATGTTAACTAATTTGATTCTCATAGTAACTGTGAGGTAGGTGCTATTATATTCTCATAATACAGATGAGGAAACTGAGGTCAAGAGTAGTTAAGTGACATGCCCAGGGTGACACAACATTTGAGGTAGCAGTAGAAGCTAGGTCTTCCTGACTCCAAGTCCCATGCTTTATTCACTATGGCAACTAGCTGCTTCAAATGACTTTTCTAAGCTCACACAGCCAGTTAATGGCTGAGTTGGCATTTGAACATGTCTTCTGACTCCCAATCTGATTTTCTTTCCATTACACCATGATCAGTGTAATATAAAATTAATCTGAGTCAGGGCCTAGACTCAAACCCAGGTTTCCCTGATCTCAAGTGCAAAGGCTCTATCTATGAGGCCATGTTGCTTTTTCATGAATTGTCATGACTAAGAAAAAAAATGCCCCAAGCTTCTTGTCCTTGGATGTTAAAACATAAGTCATAGGCCCCAAACCTGAAACTTTGGCAGCTTAATAGAAATTGTCTCTCCTGTATTTAAAAAATTCTACCTTCATGGTCACCTCCAAGTCATGATGAGGCACTGGAATATTCTGTTAGTGGACACTCATAATAATAATGCAAATACAACCAAGAGGCTTTTCCCACAGTGTTCTCATATTTTGATCCACGAGAGTGTGGGAAGGAGTATGAATATGGCAAAAAGAGCTGAAATTACACACACACACAAACACACACACACAAACACATATAGTTACTATGACTGTTAGCAAAAAAGGATATGCTTTGCTTTTAACTTGTGCCCTGCAATTACTTTAATGATACAAATAATTCTTATTAATGAAGTAAACTTCTAAAATCCAGTTACAACCATTTGCTAGATAAACACACCTAATACCAAACTACTATTATGTAAATAGTGAATGTAAATATGAATATTAAGTTTTATTTTTACTAAATAGGTTTTAAGAATCTTTCCAATAACCACCTTTAACTGGAAAGCATTGAAAATTTTTTTTTAGTAATTAAATCAATCTTGCTACATGCATAGTGTTATATTTTCATGTCATTAACTGTTTGGCCATGGGCAAGTAATTTAATCTCTCTGGGTCTCAGTTTCCTCATCTATAAAATGAAGAGATTGCATTCTACAATTTCTAAGGTCCCTTCTAGCTTAAAATCTACAATTTTATGAAAAAGGGCCATAAGCATTAATATCGTACCTACTATGTACCAGGCACTGTGCTAAATGCTTTACAAATATTAATTTAATTGATCTTCAAAACATCACTGTGAGGTAAGTGCTATTATTGCCCTACATTTTATGGTTGAGGAAACTGATGCAGACTTTTTTTTTAATTTGTTGAAGTAACTTGTCCATTGTCACATAGCTAGAAAGTGTCTGAGGCCAAATTGTCTTGACACCAGGCCTAGTGCTCTATCTACTGTACCACCCAGCTGCCTATAATTTTATGATTTTATAAGTTCATGGCAGTATATTGTCCTATCCTCAAATTCTGTAACTCACCCTCTTAAATGTAGCACAAATATGCTGAATAAAATGTTTTATGTGGATGGCTTCATTGGAGATAGCATATAATTTATCATGTCCCACCTAACAACCTATGGCAATGACCCCTGACCAATCAGGTAGCAAAGAATAGGAACTAAGACCAAAAGGTTAAAAATGGAGTCAAGAACAAAAAATAAATTGGCTAAGTCATGGCCAATTTTCGACATGACAATCCTTTGAATGAAAATGTTTGGGGGAACCTTAACTACTAATCACTCATTTTGAGTTTCTCTATCCCCATTTACAAAAAATTCTAGACCTGTTGTATATAGCCAGTCTAGGCAAATAGCCTTCATTCTAATAGTAACACAGATGATTGAGTGTTGGACCCAAGTGTCAGGAAGACCCAAGTTCAAATCTGGCCTCAGGTACTTAATTAGCTTTCCCACCCTAGACAAGTCATTTAACCACCTGTCTCAGTTTTTTTTCCTTTCCAAAATGGAAATAATGATAGAATTTAACTTCCTAGAATTGTTTTAAAGATTAAAAATGGAGTAATATTTAAAAAGTGCTTTGCTAACCTTACCATGCTATAGCAATATGAATTATCATTAATATTATTATTACTCTTTGCTGAAGTTCCTGACCTTATTCCTACTACTGGTTTTTTGAGTCATTTTTATAACAGGAAAACTAAGGTAATGTTTAGTTCATCTCATTTAAAAAAGTCAACATTTGATTTCTGCAAACTCCAAAATCCTTGTAGTAGAAACAATAAATTAAAATTTTCTATGCTTATTTTCATTCTAATAAGTTACATTGTTTACTATCTTGAGGGTGTCTAGTTAGTCAAGCAGCCTCAGAAACTCCTGCTTACAGCCTTTGAAATGATTGCCTTTGAGAAAACAAAGCAGAAACAGAAGGGGTGATGTCCGTGCAGGTGCATTTGTGTTTGCATCTGATCTTGATTTTGCTTAAGAAAACAACCAGGATCCTAGAAAAGCAAAATGGAGTTGAAAAGTGAAAAGTGTCCAGGGTGAAAATCCCACAGGCTTAATTACTTAATAATGAAAGAATCAATCAAGGATAAAAGAGTTAGCAGCAGATATTTGCTTGCTTCTAGGAACTAGTAATGATACCAGGTAATTTTTGAAGATTCCAGGAGGGGAAAAAAAAAAACACAACAAACATTTTGGAATGGAGATGGACAGTACTTGTGGGAGTCAATAAGATGCAACAGGTAGAGAAGTCTTTTGTCACCTAAGACAAATCATATCATTTCTCTGAACCTCAGTTTCCTCCTGTGTCTTTTATTTCTTGCAAAAATAGGCAGAGAGGTGGCACCATGGATAGAGCCCTGGACTTGGAGTCAGGATGACCTGAGTTCAAATCCCATCTCAGACATCATGCACAAGGTCTACATCCTGAAGCTTCACTTTAGGCCTGGAATTCACACATTGATTCCACTATTGCCTGATTGGATGGCTTCTCCCAGATTCTCCATTTAGAGAGGGCACCCAGGCCTGTCATGTCTCATTCCACTCCTGGAACACTGTATTTGGCACATAGTAAGTACTTAATCAGTGCTAGTTGACTGACTGTTGACTGGTCTGAAGCATCATTTAACCTCTATTTGCCTCAGTTTCTTCATCTGTAAAATGGGAATAATAATAGCACCTAGATCCAGGGGTTGTTACAAGGATAAAATGAGATCATATTTATAGAATGCTTTGTGAATCTTAAAGTGCTATATGAATGCTAACAATTGTTATTATTAGAACAATTTGTTTGGACTAGATATCTAAAGACATTTTCAGTCCTAACATTCATATTTAATTCATCAACAAACATTTATTAAATGCTTATTATGTGCCAGCACCATGCTAAGTGCTGGAGATATAAAAACAAAAGTGAAAAAGGCCCTACCCTCAAAGAGTTTGCTTTCTAATGAGAAAAGAGACATGTATATATATATATATATATATATATATATATATATATATATGTATGTATATATATGTATATATACATATATATACAAAGTAAATAATATATACTTTATATATATAAAGTAAATAATATATACTTTATGTATACATATATAAAGTAAATAACATATAATATATATAAAGTAAATAATATATACTTTATATATAAGACATGCATATATACACATATACATATGTACACATACATATCTATAGTATATCTATCTACCCATCTATCTACATGTGTGTGTGTATGTAACCTAGTAGAGCCCCTTGACACTAAGGCTAATAAAAAAATTTAACCTCACTCTGCAAGAAATGGCAAATCCCAAAAATGAAACAAGGGCTTTCAGAATCTGTAATAGTAAGATAGTAATACAAGGTAGACTCTTCTGGATTCAATTACTTTTATTAGATGATTTCTGGGTTCTTTTACCTTTTAACAATTTTAATATTTGATGAAATGTTATAGTAATAGACAATGAAATTCAAGGTATGGGAAAATATAGATCAATTCTCTTCAAAAGGTATTACCATACCATGCTTACTGATGAGGGATATAGTGTGAAGTATTTGTCCATCTTAGAGGAGATAAGGTACAATTTAATATTGAGAGTATTATAAATGATCTCAAAATGCTGACCCTAATTTTCACTCAACAAAGTATTTAATTGCTGGCATCATTCCTAGGTCTATGTGTAGATCCTGGCTCATTACAATTTTATCCTGATCTGTTGATTTAAAAGAAATTGTAGCTAAGATTTGAGTCTTTTTTATATGCATCTTGTTGGATAGCATTATCTGGAACCCTTGCCTTTTAATATTATCAAAACTTTTTTGGAATTTCTAATACAAACTCCATATTTGAATGGTTTTTGTAATTTAGTTATTTAAACCAAAAGATTAAAAGCAATATCAGTTTCACCTATATATATTCTTTCTATCTTATAAATGGCTAGGTTACCCTAAATACAGCAAAATTTTATTTACTCACATTTATATATGTATATAAAAACATATGTGTGTATTTATAAATCATATTTATATATGTGTATTTTATATACACACACAGAGATAGATAGATGGATGGATGGACATATAGGTAGTCTATGTAACAACATGAAATACTAAACAGATCTATATGTAAATATAGATCTGTTTAGTATTCCATTATGTCACATGGTTTCTATGACATCAAATGTATATACATAAACATTATATGTATAATATAGTATTCTATGATGCTGTAAATAATATTTCTAATATTTAATAGGAAATAATATATTTCTAGACCCAGTTAGCATAAGAATGAGTCTTCAGGAGTCCACTAAAAGTTATTTTCTGAATCTTGTCTTTTAACAGCAAGTAACTGTTACCTCCATTCCAACAGCTCCAGGTCCTCGTATCATTTTCTATATAAGCAGAAATATAGTAGAGAAAATAAGGTACTAGGGGTGGGTTAACTCAGGTGTGTTCTACATGCCAGTTTAAAAACAATATAATTTTCATCAATATATGTTCTTTCTGATGAATGGCTAGGTGACTCTAAGTATGGCAAAATTTTATATACACACACATTTCTTTGAATGACCTGCTCTTAGAACTCTTAATCCTCCCCTAACTTGACCCTAGAGAGTAAGTGCCTCTTTCTGTCTTTTGCCAGCGAGATGGCACAATGGATATAGCACTGGGCTTGGGATCAGGGAGACTTGAGTTGAAATCTGGCCTCAGACACTTACTGCCTTTGTGATTCTGGGCAAGTCATTGAATTTCTGTTAAATGGGGATAAGAATATTACCTTCCATGAAGAGTTCTTATAAGACTTAAATGATATGTTTGTAAAGCATTAGCATAATGCCTGGCACATAGTAGTTACTTAATAGATGCTTATTTCCTTCCTATGGTAACACAGGGGTTCCTTTCTCTCTGCCTTTAACACCTGGTTCTTAGCTCTTTGACTCATAGCAAACACTTCCACAGCTAACGCTCTCTAAACCAACAATAACTTTGTCAGTTCAGTCCTGATGCTACCTACATTCTTGCATGATTGGTCACAGGAAATACTGTGATTTCAGTTGAAAACAAAAGTAGGCAGAACATCATATTCCAAATCATGATAATTTTTTTTTAAAGATTCAAATGCCATTGTTAAGGTCAAGTCTGGCTAACTAAATGGTCAGTTAAATGGAAATGTTCTTTGGTTTAGTACCATTGTAGCCACATCTTGGTACTGAGAGGCAGGATTGTTTGTATAGGTGAAAGACTACTCTCTCCTGGATGGTGCCACCTGTGGAATATACAGACACTTCTTACTTTATGTAAATTCACATTATGCAAATTCTGCTTTACGTAAAGAATTCTGAAAGAAATCCACATTCAGATTCTGAATGAAGAATGGATTCACCCACTAAGTGTAAAGATTTCAGAAGAAAGAGAAGCCTCAGAATTCAAGCTCAAACCAAAAAGATTCACAACAAAACAGTTGGCAGAAGCAGTAGATCATTTGAATTTCTTCTTGTATTGAAAATACGAATCCAAATACTTCACGATTTTTAAAATTTCAAAGACTAATTGAGGTTAATATTGCTTGCTATAGTCAAATATATACGGGGAAAAAAGAGAGCCACTGTCTAAACATCTCTTGATAACTTCATTAAAAAAAAAAAGTTGCCCAGCCAACCACCAGTGATAAAGGCTAGGTGCAGTGAGTGTGAAAAGGGCAACATCCTGCACACTTACGTTAAATTTACTGTACAGTATTATGTATACTTAATCATTAACTTTATTTTTCATTTTGTAATTCTGTTTATTATCATGGTACAGTATTTAATATGTCTTCTTTTTATTATATTTTGTGACTTGTGTAAAGGTACTGATTTGTGTATGCCTTTGTTATATAGGCCAATTGAAGTGAATGGGTAGGGGTAAATTCATATTGCATAAAAATCTCTTTACATAGAGGTCTGCAGAGCAGTCCACTTAGTAAAGTAAGAACTATCTGTATTCTGTCTTTCCCAGCTTTTCTCTTACAGAGTCCTGGGAGGCATTATTTTCCCTTAGTCAATCTTTCCACTCCACTCCTACCCAGGAATTTTTGTTATTGTTCAGTGCTGTCTGACCCTTTGTGACCCCATTTGGAGTTTTCTTGGCAAAGATACTGGAATGGTTAGTCATTTCCTTCTATAGCTCATTTTAAAGATGGGGAAATTGAAGTAAACAGGGTTAAGTTACTTGCCCAGGATCATGTAACTATTAAGTGTCTGAAGCCAGATTCAAAGCAGATCTTCCCAACTCCAAGCTGGATGCTCTATCTACTGCACCACCTACCTAACTCCCTACTCAGGATTAGATTAGTTTTAACAGAAAAAAAAAGCAGTGATTTACTTGAACTCTCCTGCACACTCTTCCAAATACCTGTAAAAAAAAATGGCTCTAGATTAGCTTTAACAAAAGGATGATGAACTTACCTGAGGCTAACTGCCTTTGAGGAGAATGTTCTGAAATTCACTGGCTATTTTTCTCGTAGCTTCACCATTCTCAGGTAAAGACATACACACATCTAAAAAAAAAGTTATGCATGGTCATACTTTTAAATTAAAAGTGATACTATTTTTAAGGTTCCATGAATCATTGTACCAGGGATTATGAACAAACTTAAGGGACAGAGTAATCATGCAGTAAATGTCTACTAAGTAAAGGTAGAAGGGTGGGAATGAGGAATTAAACCCTTGACCACCTTTCCCCAGATTTCTGGTGGAGTCCATGCCAGCCATATCCCATTTTAGGGGTTTGAATAGGTAAAGGTCTAGAACAGGGAGATAATTCAAGCTGCCTCCAGGCTTAGTTTTGTGTTGCCAAATGCTTTCTGGAATAGCTCTTTCTCTCTTTTTTTAACAGGCTATAGTCCACCATGGCACTACTGCCAACCATACTTTTACTCTGCCTTTGAATTCTCCACCACTCACATTGCTCCTCTTCCTCATCTTTCTTTTCCTCTCAGAATGGGTTGACATAATGCTGGACTACATTTCTCAGAAGCCCAAGTAACTATTTTCTAGGAGACTTTTCTTACCTTCAGGAATCTGTCTTTTATAGTTTATCAGATAAACAATTCCTAGGAATTTTAAAAAAAACCTTGTTTTCCCCAAATTTATCTGTGAATGAATAAATTGGTTGAGATTAAAGCATATGATTGGTCCAGATGGCCAAATTTTGTTTGTGTAGACTTGTGAATGACCTACAAATAGTCATTTTGGCATTCACACACTATTGGTGGCATCTCTAGAAAATTATTAAGAAATTATCTTTCATAAATTAACCAATCATAAACCCACATGCTATAAAAATAGACCTCAAAATATCTTTGAAAATTTAACAAATAAACAATACTGGTTCAAGAAAATTATCACAGACTAAACTTCCACCTGCAACTAACCCAAAATAATATTACCCAAACTATATAAAATATATATCATTTCCAAGTGATGTGGAGTCTAAATATTTAAAAACATACAGACCTAGTAGAAAAAATTAAAGCAATATGTGAATAGGATAAAGTATATATCATCTTAGTCATCCTCTACTATACTGGAGTTGTCCCAGCTAACATAGGAGTATGAATTTATATTCCAATATTTAAATTCAATTACTTCAAAAAGTAGTTATTATATTCATCTGTGCAATAATTTACAGATCATTAAATATAAAAGATTAATAGGAGGATAAAAACTTTCTCCAAGACCATGTTGTATTTAAATATCATTTTAAAAAAGGCGGAAGAGATAATAACAATAATAGCAACATCATCATCATTACCGTAATTAACAATGACCTTTATGTATAAATATATGCATACATATATTTATGTAATAATTTATATATAACAAGATATGTAGCCAATCATCAACTAATTGTATTATATAATACATAAGTAGATAAAGTATTATTATCTTCTTTGTATAGATAAGGGAACGTGGTTGGAAGAGATTTTTGGCAAAATCCACAGTGAAAAAAGGGTTTGTGATGGGTAAGACATTTCTGGGGTGGGGTATATAGTCAAATCAAATAATTCTCTTGGGAAAAAAAAATCACCTTCGGGACTTGAATTATTTTGATTTGAGTATTGATTTAATTAAAGAAATCAGGGATGCCAAATTTTTCTTCACCTTTGACTGTGCAGGCATAGCCTTTTCTGTCTCCCCATTATCTTTACCCATCTCATCTATGGGTATATATTATGTGTGAGCAAGAGGGACTTGGATTAATTGAGGGACCGAATAGAAAACATTGTTAATTCATTTAAATGAAAGTGTTCTCATACATTACAGAATTGGGAAAATTCCAAGGATATGGACAAATTGATATGTATTTGTTCAAGGAAATTATGCTTAGTTCATTTATTTTGATGATTATCATTTAGTTTTAATTATTCTTAGTGGTATTTCGTAGCATTGCAGCAATTGTACTGTACCATACATTGAAAAACTAATGAAGTCTTTGAAATGAGAATGCTAGCTTCGGTTCTATTAAATGTACCGAGGAGTGAGTAAAAACACCAGATTTCTTGTGAGAAATATCAAATTTCTGGATTAGCAAAGTTATAATTAACAAGGTTTTACTGAAAATAAATAAGCTGTAAAAGGACACTCTGAATCTAAATGGGAAATGAGTCTTTTGGTTGACAGGAAGTATCCCATTATCTTTCTTCACAGGCATCAAGGGAATTCTTTGAGCTCTGTTTCTAAGAAAATTACTTCGTACTACTTTCCTTGCAGGCTCTCTTCCATTTCCACCCTCCCACAGCCATCTCAATAGAAGGCCCCCAGAGGGATATTACCAATCTTGCATTATTTTTTTGAATCTTGATGAAAATAATATGAACAGTAAAACAAAATACTAGGAAGTAATTTTGGTATCTTTCATTCTTATAATTCCAAATACACTCAGAGAACCTGACATTAATGCTAATAAAATCATTCTTCTTGCTTTCTATCCCCACCACCTAAAAATCATTTTCAGTATTAAACTCAACTGCCTTTGATTATGCAGGAGGCCAGTCAGTTCTGTTACTGAAGTGTTCAAAGTAGCAATTAGTTTAACACTTACAGCAGGGCCCTAGAGAGAATACAATCCATTGTATTTATATATAATACAATGAAAAGAGCAACAATTTCATTAGTTTACCTGTCAAGCAGTAGCACCTCTTTCAACCTCTTTTCTAATATTCAGAGAATTGATTCCACGTTAAAGGGCCTCTCTGTTAGTAGACAACAGCCCAGAGTTCTCATCCCTGAGGAGATCTATGTGATCAACTGATATAATTAGTCCAATTCATACTATCAATGTTTGTAGCTAAAACTAAAAGGTTTTTCCAGAAGAATTAGGCTGACCGATCAATGCTGAAAGCAGAACTCTCTCTCTCTCTCTCTCTCTCCCCCCCCCCCCCCCCATTCCTTCGAAAATTTGACCTGTTTAAAGAAAGTCTGGAAAGACAAGGTCACGTGCCTTAACTAGGTTTGTCAAAGAAAGTAAGAGACAAGGACAGCACCAGAAAGGAGAAAGAGTATTGGAGAAACTCACTGATCTCCCTCCTCGTTTATACTGTGGCCTAATTGGATGCTTCTAAACTAGGGCAGCCCATGAACCTCTTCATAATGGAGCCAGAAATAAGGCCCTCAAAGTGGTCCTTAAAAGGAGTAATGTGTTGTCAGAGAAGGCAAAACTGTATTTTACTCATCTTGACATGAGTAATGACGTTTTAGAATTTAAAATGACCTCCATCTTGGTTCAAGTGGGCTTTCACATCTAGCCTCTATGTTTTCCCCTCCTTTATTCCAGTTCTTATGTACAGACAGCAGAGTGAAAAAAGAAAGTTTACTATGTTTCAAACCTCTGAAACCAAATACATACTTTTAAATATAAAGACTCTATCTTCCCCCTTCTGAAACACAACAAACTGCTGCAGAATGAAAATGTGTTTTCTGTATTCCCTAAGTTCTTGTGGTAAATTGAAGATATTCAGAAACCCACTTGTTCCAGAGAGATATCTTTCTTATGAACCAGCTGCATTGTCTTATGTTGGTTTGCAATGAGGGATTGCAATAAAGCCTTATATTTGTGACTTGTGACTTGATTTTCTTTCCACAATATTAGGGGAGGGACGAAACCAGGAATGTTTCCTGAGAGGCTCAGGTACCATGATCTTCAGGCCATAGCAAGAAGGTGAAGTTCTTGATAATCTACTGAAAGGCTGCTCCCAGGTCTTGTTTATTATCCTCACCAACTTTTGTCTGGGCTATTTCCATGATATCTTAGTTGGTCTACCCATATCAACTTTCTTTCAACTCCAGTCTATCCTTCACTCATTCATCAGTGATTGTCCAAAAATGCAGGTCTGACCATATCTCACCCCTGTTCGATAAACTCTAGTATCTCTGTCACCTCCAGCTTCAAGTGTAAAATACTCTGTTTAGTATTCAAAACCTTTCATAACCTGCTCCCCCTACCTTTCCAGTCTTTTTATATTTTACACTCTCCCATGTTCTCTGCCACACAGTGGCCTCCTTGCTGCTCCTCACACAAAACACTCCATTTCCCAACTCCAGGCATTTTCACTAGCTATCCCTCATACATAGAATGATCTCCTTCCTCATTTCTACTTCCCACTTTCTATTGGCCATTCCCCTTTCCCTTCATCTTAACCTTTCCTCTATTTGTTTTTCCTGTAATATCCTATATTTAGCTTATTTGCGTACAGTTCTTTACACATTGTCTCCCCAGTTAGACTGTTAATTCCTTGAGAGGAAGAATGATCTTTTGCTTTACTTTGCATCCCCAATATTTAGACCAGTGCCTGGAACATAATTGGTCCTTAACAAATCTATATGGCCTTACTGTCAACTGACTAAATAGCTGCCAAAGTGATTTTCTCAAGGCAAAGGTTTAATCATGTCAATCCTCTACTCAGTAAACTCCAGTGTTTCTTTATTACTTCTAGGATTAAATACAAACTTCTCCATCTGACATTTAAAGTGCTTTACCACCTGGCTCCAACCAACATTTTCCCATCTGTTAAATGAGAGAATTAGATTAGATGACTCTGAAGTCCTTTCTGACTAGATATACAATATTACGTTTCCAGGCTTATTATGCATTATACTTTTTCTTTCTTTCTTTCTTTTCTTTCTTTCTTTTTTTTAGGCAGTTGGGGTTCAGTGACTTGCCCAGGGTCACTCAGCTAGTAAGTGTCAAGTGTTTGGTCTGAGGTCAGATTTAAACTCAGGTCCTCCTGATTTCAGGGCTGGTGCTGTATCCACTGCATCACACAGCTGCCACATATGCTTTTTCACGTTCTTTGTTCACACCAAACTAGCCTTTCTACTCTTCCTCACACACTATATTCTGTTCCCCATATCAGTGCAAAGGCACAGAGATTTGATTTCTACTATGCCTGGGATGTTCTCCGTTTTTACCTCCACCCCTTAGAATCCCTTGTTGTTGAGTAATTTTTTTTCAGTCATGTCTGACCCTTGATGCATTTGCAGCTTAATTGCCAAAAATGCCAAAGTGCTTTGCCGTTTCCTTCCCCAGCTCATTTTACAAATGAGGAACTGTGGCAAACAGAGTAAAGTGACTTACGTAGGATCACACAACTAGTGTCTGAGGCTGTATTTCAACTCAAAGATGAGTCTATCTACCATACCCCCTAGCGGCTCCTTAAAATCCCTAGTTGCCCTCAAAGAAACTCAGACACCACAGCTTTTATGACATTTTCCCTAATCTCCCAGTTACTAACTCCCTTCAAATTCTAATTATTTCATATTCATTTTGTATATTCACATATTCTACAGGTATATGTTGCCTCTCCAGAGAGAATGTAAGCTTTTTGCTATGAGGAATTTCACTTTTGGCTTTGTATCTTTAGCACCTATCAATAACCTTGGCACATTGTAGGCCTTATTGAATGAAAGATTGATTGCCTCTTCGTATCAGGTCAACTTATTTTTGTCAGTTGTCATGGAAGCCCAGGTGTTTTGTAGGGAGGAAAGTGCTACTGCTTAGGCCAGGGGTGGGGAACCTGAGACTTCAGGTTCCCCATCCCTGGTAGATGTATCTGATTGGTTTCCAACCCACTAGGTCATAAGTGATGAGCAAGCATTATTAAGTTATGAGACTGGATGTTTTTCATTCCAGGTTACATATTCAACAAGATGGAGGACTAGACATTTCTCATGAATTAGAAAACCCTTTCAAAATATGAATTATATGCAATGAGATAAAATAATCACAGCTGTATCTATAGGTGAAGATATCAAGATTCCTAATGAGGTAACCACCTGATGAATTAATAGCAAAGAAGTCTAATTCTTAATCCCTAATATGTTCACCCAGCATTCCTTCCCCCACCAGCCCTCATGGGCTTGTACTCTGGGATCTACTCAGCAATTCCCTTTCTATTGCTATAATCTCTGCCAGCAGACCCCTCACTCCTTCCCATACTCTAATATTCTGTGCCAACAAGCAACAGATCTTAACTCTACCTATTCCTATCCCATAAGGAGGAAGTAGAGTTATAGGAAAGTGGAAGTATGGTCTCCCTGGGGTAATACACATGCACTGCTCTGTAGCTATGCTCAGTCTAAGAGTGAAAGAACAGAGGGAGTGGGGGTATTGTGATTGCCTGTGTACGAGCTCCACCAGGGCTGATAAAAAGGAGACTGGCATACAACTGAGGCCAGTTCTGTCTTTACATAAATCACTTGGAGATAGAGACAAAGATCAGTGAAAGTAAATTCCCAATGTAGGGGGAAGCCAAGACAGATTTGACTGCCACTTCTCTGGGGGATCTACTGTCAAAAGGGAGGGAGACAGAAACTGAGTGTGGAGGAATATAAAGGCCAAAAAAAACCCCCCAAAAATATTGGTTACCAAAAGTTTCAGAAAGAAGAAAACTCATTTAAAAAATAAATACAGGCAGATAAAACAACAAGGAAAATATTAATAACTAAAGGAATAAAGTTTTCAGAATGGCTATATGAGTCCAAAAATATTTGAATAAATACTATAGAGTCCAATCTCCTTGCCTTTGGAATCAGTCTGATGCCTTCAGCCTCATCAAGTGCTAAGAAGATGTCAGAAAAGACAGGGACCTGGGCATATCCTATGTCCTGGTGTAGTTGAAGGAACAGGGCTATGATGTTATTGCCAATCTGGCCAACAGTGGACAGAAGGAAGAATTTGAAAAGGTCAGGAAGGAAGCATTAAAGTTAGAGGCCAAAAATGGTTTTCATTGAGGATATCAGTATGGAATTTGCAGATTAGTTCATCTGGTCAGCTGTCCAGTCCAGTGCTCTATATCAGGAATGATATCTCCTGGGCACCTCCCTTGCCAGACCCTGCATTTCCTGAAAACAGGTAGAAATTATCTACTGGGGAGGGGACAAGTATGTGGCCAACAGAGCTACAGGAAAGGGGAATGTCCAGATCTGGCCGGAGCTCACTCTTTAATTGACACCTCAGATTAAGGTCATTGTTCCCCAAAGGATGCCTGAATTCTACTAAAACTTTCAAAATACATAATGACTTGATGGAATATGCCAAACAACATGTAATACCAGTCCTGTTATCTCCTAGAATCCATGGAACATTGATGAGAACCTTATGCACATCAGCTGCAAGGCTGGAATTCTGGAGAACTCCAAGAACCAAGCCTCTCATGGCCTTTACACAAAGACTCACAGCTCTACAGACTCCTAATATCCCAGATGTCTTAGAGTTCAGTTCAAGAAAGGTGCCTCCAAGCAGGTAACCAATGTCAAAGATGACACTTCCCACCACATATCATTGGAGCTCTTCTGTTACCTGAATAAAATGATGGGGAAATGTGGAATCAACTGAATTGGCATTGTGGAGAACTTACTTCATTGGAATGAAGTCCATAGGTATGGATGAGATCCAGTAGGAATGATCTTCTACCATGCTCAGTTAGAGATTAAGGCTTCCACCATGGATTGGAAAGTGTGAAAATCAAATAGTCTGAGACTCTGAATTTTTAAATAATGGTTTCTGGCACAGCCCAGAGTAGGAGTTCATCCACCACTGCATTGCCAAGTCCTAGGAAGGAGTTGAGGGCAAAGTCCAGGTGTCAATATTCAAAGGCTAGTTCTATATTCTGGGCTGAGGAGTCTCCAGTCATTATACAATGAAGAGCTGGTGAGAATGATTGTGCAGGGTGCCTGTGAGCCCTTGGATAGATAGATGATGGCACTCTGATGCCACTGGATTTATCAACATCTACTCCCTCAGGTGAACGGAATGCCAGACAGGATGGCATGATTTCCTTTTAAGCATCTTTACCTCCTCTTTATTTTTAAAATTGGTTTTACCTGCCTTTTTACATTTTATTCATTTCTTAATCTACAGGCAATTGAAACATCTCAGAGATAGGAGATATGGGTTTGACAGTGTTTATTGTGTGATACTGGCAAATCATTTGATCTCTCTAAACTTGTTTCCTACTCTATATAATGGTAATAATAATATTTGTTCTTCCTAACTCAAAGGATTATTTTTTAAAAGTGCATCAACCATAAAATGTCATATAAATGTGTTAGTATTAAGAAAAATAGCACATACACAATGCCCATTCTTACTAGTGAAGTATCTTGTGTCCTGTCCCCCCAACACACTTCACATATCTTTGTAAAGTAAAAGTAAACAACTATTAGGTTTCACCTCTGTATGGTGAAACAATATTTCTTGTTTTCTAGGACATAGGATCAAACCAAGTACTCCAACATCTTACTTTGCCTCTCCGGTGAGTCATCTTTCCATTTAGCTGCAACCACTTAACTTTCTTCTTGTTTCATTTATAAGGAGCATGTCAAGTTTGATATGATTTGTTTCTTCTAGTTACATGTCCACTTCTTGGTCCTTGGATAACAGTCATATTTATGGTTCTAACAGCCAACTTAAAATTTATAGGTAGTCTAAAAATTATGTTATTCTTAGCACCTCAAGTTTCCTTTTCTGCCGTTGTCGCAAGCACTAACAAAGCTGATGAGATCTTAGCACACATCTATTGTGTGCTAAAAATTCATACTACAGCTTAAATACATTTTTTTCCTAAGTCCCTGAATGTCTTATAGCTATTTGATCATTAATGGAACTGTCCTCAAGGCACTATCTGAATAGCAGAGTTGCAGGGGTGGGGAATCTGTGGCTTCAAGATCACATGTGGCCCTCTAGGTTCTCAAATGTGGTCCATTGACTGAATCCCAATTTCACAGAACAATATTTGTTCTGTGAAGTGTTCTGTGAAGTTCGGATTCAGGCAATAGACATGCATGCAATATCTATGTATATATGCATATATGTGAGTGGGTGTATGTGTGTGTATCTATTATCTATCTATCTGTCTGTCTCTGTCTCCTTGTCTTTCTTGCTATCTATCTGCTATCTATCTCTGTGTGATAGTCTTCAAGTATTCCGATGGAAGCAGAATGCCCCAGTGATAACTGGTGATGATATTCCCTGTTTTTTGTTTATCTATTTTATACAAACTTTCCATAACATACATCTTTTATGGATTGAGGAAGGTGTGCTAACATAGTTTGGTCGGCTCCAACTCCAACAACATTCATTTCTATTCAGCAAGCATTTATTGAATACCAACTATGTGTGAAGCCCTGTGTTTTTCACAGGGTTTGCAAAGATAAAGGGAAAAATAGTCCCTACCTGAAGGAACTTCCTTTTTCCCAGGGTTGGGGTGGAGGAAGGATATATCATTCAAATAACTAAACAAACAAATAAATAAATAAACAAGCAAATGGATAGATGCATGGATGAATGAATGAACAACAAACATGCAAAAACAAATGAATGAACAAATAAATAAATGGATAAATAGATAAGTGGCTAGATAAATGAATGCATGAATAAATGGATGAATGAATGAATAAGTAAGTAAATGGAAGATACTATGATGAAAGGATGAAAATTAACACCTAGGGGATCAAAGATGGCTTCCTGTAGGATGTAGTACCTGAGTTGGACCTGGAAGGAAACTAAAGATTCCTAAAGGAGGAGATGAATAGAAAGTACATTCATAGGGACAACCTGTAAGAATGTTTAGCAGGGGAAAATGGAATAACAAGTTTGGGGAACAATGATGAGACAGTGAGGTAGGGGGTGGGATATAGTTTTCATGAAAAGGATTGATGCAAAGTGAGTGAGGAAAGATAAACTAGAATCAAATTGTGGAAGACTTTAAATGTCAAAAAGGCAGCTAGGTGGTAGAGTGGATAGAATTCAGGATTTTGAGTCAGAAGGACCTTAGAATCCTGCCTCAAACATTTAATTGCTGAGCAACACTAGACAAGTCACTAAATCTTTCTATGCTTCACTTTCTCATAAAATGGAGATAATATCGGTACCTAACCCACAGAGTTGCTATAAAGATCAGATAAGTGAATAGATATTCAGTACATATGCAAATCTTAAAATGTTATATAAATCTTACCTATTATTGTTACTATTAAATTAGGAACTTTATATTGCATATATCTTGAAAATAATAGGGAATCACTAAATGTCCTAGAGCAGTGGAGTGATGTGGTCAGAGTTGTAGTATAGTGAGATTATTTTGACACTTGTGTGGATGGTGAACTGGAGAGGAAAGAAATTGTGAGCAGGTCATAAAGTCATGGAATCATAATTTTTTTTTTTAAGTGAGGCAATCGGGGTTAAGTGACTTACCCAAGGTCACACAGCCAGTACGTGTCAAGTGTTTGGTCTGAGGCCAGATTTGAACTCAGGTCCTCCTGACTTCAGGGCCGGTGCTCTATCCACTGCGCCACCTAGCTGCCCTGGAATCATAAATTTAGAATGAGAAGGCACCTTAGGCAACCATTCTGATTTTACAGATAAGGAACCCTAGGTACAGAAAGGTTTAGTGATTTGTCCAGGTTCCCCCAGCTAGGAACTGAACCCAGATCTTCTTCACTCTAAATCCAATGGTCTCTCTATTCCATCTTGCTGCCTTTAGAATGTGTTTATAAAGACTTGGAATTAGCTGCCGTGGTACTCTCTATTTATTTGTAAGCAGCATAACCTTCATGATTGCATTTATTCTAATGATTACACATTTTCTTCAGTTAAAATTGACATTATGTACTGACCATGATGTCACTTGTAATACATCTGATCATTTTTTGGTTTCACTAACAAATTTGCATTTTATAACTGGGCATTTACAGGGGGTAAGTTGGCACTTAGATAAATTATTATAATAACAACACAATATATAAAAGTGGTTCCAGCAACTTCAGTAACAATCAGTATTGGTCCAGGTTGCCTAGTTAGCTTCTTGAAACTGCATGGGTGAGAGTGCAGATTTTTGTCCGCAGTACCTGAAGACAGGGCACAGAGTTTTAGAAGAATTATCTCTAGCCTAACTGTAAAATGATTTTAGGCATGTTGACCTAGACCTGGCACTTTTCATCTCTATTCCACAGGCTACTCATTAATTCATTCCAGGAGCTTGGATGGTTAGTACCATGGGGAAAACTAAAAACCCTGGGTTAGAATCCCCGTGCTGACACTGACTACCTGTGCCATCTTGAGGAAGTCACTTCATATTTCTGGTACTGATTCCTTAAAGTTAAAATTAAATTGTTACATTTTCACCTGCTAAGTGAGAGCATTGAACTAATTAAAGTTTGATTTGCCTTCTAGTTGCAAATTTGTGATCCTATGAACTAATCGGTTATTTGTTTGGATATGTCCACTTTACTATGGTAAATTTGTTCAGCAGCCTAATGCAATCCAATAAACATTTGTTAGCACTTATTATGTTCCAAGCACTGGGCTAAGCACTATGGATACAATTAATAAATAAATATATGAAATAAATAAAAAGAAATTCTTTGCCCTCAAGAATCTTAAATCTAACGGGGGAAGACAACTCACAAAAGGAGATAGGAAAGCAGGCATGGAATGGGGTGAATGGGTGGGAACCAGGGAGTTATTTAATGGAGCTGAAAAAGCCAGGCTTGGTAGCAGGTGGAGAGATGAGTGAGACCAAAAGTCCTGCTTCTGCCTTCTATAAAGAAAGTCATTGGGAGAAGTTTGACATTGCATCCTCCAACCCTCTAATCAGAGGGGAAAGGAGGCTGAAGGAGGTGGTGTTAGTCAAGCCTTGAGTTAGCTGCCCCCATGGTGATGAGATCAAAGGTAATGAGCTTAACCTGGGATGGCATCTTGTTCCATGAAGTTGAAACCTGGCAGAGCAGCAGATGTAGAGTGAAGTGAAGTGGCTTTGAAACATCATGCATGGTCTTATTTTTATCTTTTAACTATCCTAACATGCAGAAGATAAGGGAGCCCATTAATTAGTCTGAAACACTAAAAGTTATTTTGACCACTAGCAAAGTGATAAAAAAAAATCATAAAACAGTTTGATTTCAGGAAGAAATCAATATATGAAACTGGAAAATGAAACAGAAACACATGAAACACTATACAGCATAAAAGATAGGGAATAAACCTGTGATTTAGTTGGTATATAGAACTCCCAGGGAAGCAAACTCTTTTCACTAATACAGGTTGTCACTTTCTCTCCAACGTGGAGGGTTACCAGAGTACTGAGAAGTTAAGTGATTTATCCAGCATCACACAGCCAACATGTGGCGTAACTTGATCTAAGGTTTTCCTGGTGTTGAGGCCAACTCTTCCATACTTTGCTGTCTCTGTATAAAATGCCATATGCAGTGGTGATGATGATGATGATGATGATGATGATGATGATGATTTCATATGTTGGCAACTTGGATTATATCTTATCCTTCCTTTATATAGCCTTATTTAGCTATGGTGCTTTGTCTACTACTTACCTAATCTGTTCATTGTGACAAATGATCAACTAAGCAATATGGGTTGAACTGATCTGATAACAATCCATATTAACAGTACCTTGAGACAAAATAAGCAGATTGACTGAACTTTATTCAGTATTTTTAATTACAGACAAGTGTCTAGTCTGATGACTTCACCAATAATTACAAAGCTTTTGAGTGATGGGATTCAGAAATAGACTTATCAGAAGGCTAAGAGAACAAGATAATAGCTAAGGAGAGAGAAGCAGTGAGATATCCTAATTTTTTATGCATTTTCTACAGGATAATAGTAAAGAGACTCAGAAAGGAGGTATAAATGTTTGCACTGTGATGTGACAACTTGACACAGTTTGCTCTATTGTTTGGAGGAAAGAAAAATTAAGTAGATTTGCCACTCTGTGGATCCAGACAAAGGATACGGTCCCTAAGCAGGTTAGAAGCCAAATGTCCTTTCTTTTTCTCTCTCATTTTATTCCTAATCAGAAAGATGGAAGAGAGAAGCACAAATGATGAGGTTTTACTGTACTGTTAAGCTGGTGTTTGATTTTTGCTAATCCCTGTGCATAGCTCAAGCCAAGGCATCCATCCCTGAATGAGCTGGGAGAAAGAGAAAATGAAATCAGGCTTTCCTTGCTTGGTCTGGGGGTGGTGTTGCCAGGCCACATTGAAATGTGAATATATTTTATGAGTTTTCCAAGTACTCTTAAATTAGAGAAGGAGATTATGGCAACACATGTGTCAGTATGTCTGAGGAGGCCCAGCACTTTATTAAAGTTTTGGGAGATTTTCAATTGCTTTGTTTTTGCTACCTTCCTTGGAACTGTACTGTATTTTGGACCTCATGTTTATTAACATCATTCCAGTGGCATATCTTTGTTTCCCATTGTATATTTCATTTGAAAATATGCTGAAAATGAATGCAAGACAGAAGGAAGGGGAAGGATTAGGGAAGTGGGGTTCAGATGGCTTTGGATAGCCACTACTGAATTATGTAGAAAATCCCTGAGGTCCAAGGCTGCCTCTAGGGTCAGTGTATGCCAAATAAACACATGCATTATGAGAATTCTTGTGGCCCATCTGAGAATGCAATAGGAATGAAATGAAAGTATGATTTCCTGTAGGACCCTAGTAAAAAATATTATGGCTTCTGTAGTAAATTTTAATTTTGTGGTATTGGCAGGCTCTTATGGGAAGCCACAGATGTGAAAAGTGTTTTATCTTCATTTTCCATCTACCTACCTCTGAGCAAAGAACATTCAGGGTTCCATTGCAAGATGTTAGAATTGAGTATGAGGCAAAAAAGTTAAAAATAAAATAGTCTACCAAACTATACCAACAGTTTTTCCCTTGAAGAAAAAAATAAAACTTAGGACTTTATTAAATAAAATTTAGTTGCTTTTGCCAACACTTTTTAAAAATTACTGCATTGAATTATATATAATTTTACATTTTTATAAGTGAGGTTAATATTTAATTGATAGTAATATAATCATAATTTCCTTTACAAGATGAATGGGCCAATCATTTCTTTTTTACTTTCTCCAGAAATTTGGGCTAATTGATAATTATGACTATTAACCTTTTTGATCTTATTCAGTTATTGAGTCAAAAATTATAGCAAAGACTTATAATTTTATATAATAGCTATTGCTTTCCTGTAAAAAATGACTAATTTTTTGCATTAACTTTTTTTTAATATTTTTATTTAAAGTTTTGAGTTCCAAATTCTATCCTTTCCTCATTCCTTCCCCTTCCCCCTCCCTGAGATGGTAAGCAGATATAGGTTATACATGTGCAATTATGTATAGCATTTCCATATTAGTCATTTTGTACAAGAAAACTTGAATAAAAGAAAAAAAGAAAGAAAGTGAAAAATAGGATGCTTCAGTTTGTATTCAAACAGTATCAGTTCTTTCTCTGGAAGTGAATAGTCTGCTTTATCATTAATCCTTTGGGATTGTCTTGGATCATCGTATTGCTGAGAATACCTGTTATTCACAGTTCTTCATCATACAATATTGCTGTTACTGTGTACAACATTCTCTTGATCTACTCACTTCACTATGCATCAATTCATGTAAATCTTTCCAGATTTTTCTGAAATCATCCTGCTTGTGGGATGATTTCTTATAGCACAATAATATACTATTACAATCATATACAATAGCTTGTTTAGCTACCACTCAATTGGTGGGCATCCTTCCATTTCCAATTCTTAGCCACCTCAAAAAGATCTACTATAAATATTTTTGCACAAATAGGTCCTTTTCCCTTTTTTGGATGTCTCTGGGATATACACCTAGCAGTGCTATTTTTAGATCAAAGGGAATGAACAGTTTTATAACCCTTTGGGCATAGTTCCAAATTGCTCTCCAGAATGGTTGGAACAATTTACCACTCCACAAACAATGCATTAGTGTCCCAGTTTTCACACATCTTCTCCAACATCCATCATTTTCCTATTTTTGTCATATTAGCCACTCTGATAGGTGTGAGTTGGTACCTCAGAATTGTTTTAATTTGTGTTACTCTAATCAATAGTGATTTCAAGTATTTTTTTCATATGACTCTGGATAGCTTTGGTTTCTTCGTCTGAAAACTGCCTGTTCATGTCTTTTGCAAATTCCTCCTCAAATTTTCTGCTTTCTTTATAATTTTGGTTGCATTGGTTTTGTTTGTGCAGAAACTTTTAAATTTTATATAATCAAAATTATCTGTTTTACATTTTGTAATGCTCTCTATATCTCCTTTGTTGTTAAATTCTTCTTTTATCCATAAATCTGATAGATAAACTATTCCATACTCTCTTAATTTGCTTATGGTATCATTCTTTATGTGTAAATCATGTACTCATTTTGACTTTATCTTGGTGTACAGTGTTGATCTGTATCTAGTTTCTACCATACTGCTTTCCAATTTTCCCAGCAGTTTTAGTCAAATAATACATTTTTGTTCCAAAAACCTGGATCTTTGGGTTTATTTCATACTAGATTACTATAATCATTTACTATAATGCAATTTATACCTACTCTATTCCACTGATCCACCACTCTATTTCTTAACCAGTACCCAATTGTTTTGATAATTACTACTTTGTAATACAGCTTAAGATCTGGTATGGCTAGACCACTTTCTTTTGCATTTTTTTCTTCATTTATTCCCTTGATATCTTTGAGCTTTTGCTCTTCCAGATTAATTTTGTTATTTTTCCTAGCTCTATAAAATAATTTTTTGATAGTTTGGTGTGGTGCTGAATAAATAGATTAATTTAGGTAGAATTGTCATTTTTATTTAATTGGTTCAGTCTACTCATGAACAATGATATTTTCCCAATTGTTTATATCTGACTTTATTTATGTGAAAAGTGTTTTATAGTTGTGTTCATATAGTTTCTGGGTTTGTCTTGGCAGGTAGACTTCTAAGTAGTTTATATTGTCTACAGTTATTTTAACAGGAGTTTCTCTTTCTATCTTTTGCTGCTAGATTTTCTTGGTAATATATAGAAATGCTGATGATTTGTGTGGTTTTATTTTATGTCCTGCAACTTTGCTAAAGTTGTTAATAGTTTCAAATATTTTTAGATGATTCACTATGATTTTCTAAATATAAGCTCATACTATCTGCAAAATGTGATAATTTTGTTTCCTCATTGCCTATTCTAATTCCTTTCATTTCTTTTTCTTCTTTTATTGTTATAGCTAACATTTCTAGTACAATATTAAATAGTAGAGGTGATGAGGGGCATCATTGCTTCACCCCTGGTTGTATTGGGAAGGCTTCTAGCTTATTTCCATTACAGATAATGCTTGCTGATTTTTTTTTTAAGTAACACTTATAATTTTAAGGGAAGCTCCATTTATGCTCTCTAGTGTTCTTAATAGGAATGGGTGTTGTATTTTGTCAAAGGCTTTTTTCTGCATCTATTGAGATAATCATATAATTTCTTTTGGTTTTGCTGTTGATATGGTCAATTATGCTGATAGTTTTCTTAATATTGAACCAGCCCTGCATTCCTGGTATAAACCCCATAGTGTATAGTCATAGTGCATGATCTTTGTGAAATATTGCTATAATCTTTTAGCTAGTATTTTATTTAAAATTTTTGTATCAATATTTATTAGGGCAGTTGGTTGATAATTTTCTTTCTCTGTTTTGGCTAGTTTAGATATCAGCACCATATTTGTGTCAGAAAAGGAATTTGGTAAGACTCTTTCTTCTCCTATTTTTCCAAACAGTTTATTGTATTGGGATTAATTGTTCTTTAAATATTTGGTAAAATTTGCTTGTGAATCCATCTGGTCCTGGGGATTTTTCCTTAGGAAGTTCATTGATAGATTGTTCAATTTCTTTTTCTAAGTGTGAGTCATTTAAGAATTTATTTCTTCTTCTGTTAATCTGGGTAATTTATATTTTTTTGTAGAAGTTCATCCATTTCATTTAGATTGTAAAATTTATTGGCATATAATTGAGCAAAATAGCTCCTAACAATTGTCTTAATTTCCTCTTCATTGGTAGTAAATTCACCTCTTTCATTTTTGATACTAATAATTTGGTTTTCTTCTTTCTTTTTTTTAAATAAAATTAACTAATGGTTTATATATTTTAATGTTTTTTCCCATAAAACTAGCTTGTAGTTTTATTTATTAGTTCAATGGTTTTCTTACTTTCAATTTTATTAACTTCTCCTTTGATTTTCAGGATTTCTAGTTTGGTGTTTAACTGGGGATTATCAATTTGTTCTTTTTCTAGTTTTTTTTTTTAGTTGCATGCCCAATTTGTTGATCTGCTTTTTCTCTACTTTATTGATATAAGCAATTAGAGATATAAATTTTCCCTTAGTACTGCTTTGGCTGTATTCCATAAATTTTGGCATATTGTCTTGTTTTTGTCATTTTCTTTAATGACATTATCAATTGTTTCTATGATTTGTTCTTTGATCCACTTATTTTTTAAGATTGGATTATTTAATATCCACTTAATTTTAATCTCTCTTTACATTGTCCATTATTGAATATAATTTTTATTGCATTATGGTCTGTAAAGGATGTATTTACTATTTCTGCTTTTCTGCATTTGGTTATGAGGTTTTTATGTCCTAATACATGGTCAATTTTTGTGTAGGTGCCATTTACTGCTGAGAAAAAAGTATATTCTTTTCTATTCCCATTCAATTTTCCCCAGAGACCTATCATATCTAACTTTTCCAGAATTATATTCACCTCCTTAACTTCTTTCTTATTTATTTTTTATTAGATTCCTCTGATTCTGAGAGGAGAAAGTTGAGGTGCCCTTCAACTTATTATCTATTTTTTTCTGTAACTCATTCAGTTTCTTCTTCAAAAATTTAGGTACTATGCCACTTGGTGCATATATATATATATATATATATATATACACATACATGTTTGTGTCTGTGTATAGATATATATATATATATACACACATGTGTGTGTTTAGCATTATAGAGCAAAAGAGCATATATATATATATGTTTAATATTGATATGACTTCATTGTCTATGGAACATTTTAGCAAGACATAGTTTCCTTCTTTACCTCTTTTAGTGAAATCTATTTTTGGTTTTGCTTTGTCTGAGATCGTGATTGCTACCACTGCTTTCTTTGCTTTAGTTGAAGCATAATAGATTCTGCTCCAGGTCTTAATTTTATCCTGTGTGTATCTCTCTGCTTAGGATGTACTTCTTGTAAACAACATATTGTAGGATTCTGGTTTTTATTCCATTGTACTATCCACTTCTGTTTAATGGGTGAGTTCATCCCATTCACATTTATAGTTATAACTAACTGTATTTTTCCCTCAATGCTATTTTTTGCTTGTTTATCCCCCCATCCCGGTCCCCACCTTTCCCTCCTCACAATTGTTTTATTTCTGATCACTCCTCCCCCAATATACCCTCTCTTTTATCAGCCTCCCCTCCCCTTCCCATTATCTCCATCTCTTTTTTACTTCTTTATAGGATAAGATAGATTTCTATATCCAACTGAGCATGAGAGCGAGGCTTTGCCCACTGCCCCCACCATCTTTCCCTTCATTATAATAGCTCTTTCATGACTCTTTTATGTGGGATAATTTACCTCCTTCAATCATACCCCTCCTTCTTCCAGTGTAATTTTATTTCTTACCCCTTTTTTTGGGGGGGGAGGGTATCATCCTATCAAAGTCACCTTATATCCATACACTCTGTCTATCTATACTCCTTCTTATTACTCTTATAGTAATAAAGTTCTTAAGAGTTACAAATATTATCTTGCCATATAGAAATATTTAACTTTATTTAAGAATTTAATCTCATATTTTCCCTTTCTTGTTTCTTTTTTGTCTTTTTGTATTTCCCTTGAGCCTTGTATTTAGAGGTCCAAATTTTTATTCAGCTCTGCTCTTTTAATTAGGAATGCTTGAAAGTCCTCTAGTTCATTAAATATTCATTTTTCCCGTGAAAGATTATGTTCAATTTTGTTGGACAGGTGATTCTTGATTGTAATCCTAACTCCTTTGCCTTCTGCTATATCATATTCCGAGCCCTGTGGTTCTTTAGTGTGACAGCTGCCATATCCTTTGTAATCATGACTCCATGATATTTGAATTGTTTCTTTTTGGCTTCTTGAAGTATTTTCTCCTTGGTCTGTGAGCTCTGGAATTTGGTTCCTGGCAGTTTTTATTTTGAGATCTCTTTCAGGTGGTGTTTGGCACATTCTTTCAATTTCTATTTTGCTCTCTCTGGTTGTAAGATATCAGGGTAGTTTTCCTTGATAATTTCTTGAAAGATGTTGTCCAGGTCTTTTTTTTTTATCATGGCTTTTAGGTAGTCCAATAATTCTTATATTATCTCCCCTGGATCTATTTTCCAGTTCAGTTGTTTTTCCAATGAGAAATGTCTCCTTTTCTTCTTTTTTTAAAAACTTTTTTGATGTTGTGTTATCAGATCTTGATGTCTCAAAGAATCATTAGCATCTACTTCCTCAATTCTACTTTTTAAGGAATTATTTTCTTCAGTGAGCTTTATTACTTCCTTTTCCACTTAGCTAATTTTATCTTTTAGGGATTTATTTTCCTTGGTAAATTTTTGTATATCTTTTCCCATGCTGTTGATTCTTTTTTCACAGTTTTCTTGCATTACTCTTCTTTCTTTTCCCAATTTTTTTTCTACTCTAATTTGCTTTTTAAAATATTTTGAAGCTCTTCCAGGAACTATTTTTGGTCCTGAGACCAAATTACATTTGTCTCTGAGGCTTCACATGTAGCCATTTTAACTATTGTGCTCTTCTAAGTTTATGCCTTGATCTATAGTAACCATAGTAACTTTCTATAGTGAAGTTATTTTTCTTTGCTTTTTGCTCATTTTTCCGACTTTTGTGTGACTTTTTTTTTGGTTTGTTTTTGTTTTCGTGAGAGTTGGGCTCTGGTCCTGCACTATCCCAAGCTTTTTGTGCTGAGTCTCATTGTCTTATTGCTGGCTTTCACTGGGTTTCAGGGATTAGCTCTTTGCTTTCACTGGAGGGTAGGCTACCCTTCTGGCTTATACTGGGGAGTAGCACTACCTGTTGACCTCCCTTGGGTGTGGGGCTTAGCCGCTGGCCTGACCTAGGAGGGGGCCTTTCTGCTTGGTTGCTATGGAAACATGATCTCTCTGCTGGAAGGCTCCTGGGGTTGGACTTTACTACTGCTCAGTAATGGGTTCAAGGCCTGCTTGGTGGCTTGTGATGGAGGTGGGGTCACTGGGGTGGGGTCTTGCTCCACTGCACAGACTGCTCACTTGCTTAGGTGGCTGATGCTTTGCACGTGGGTGAGGTCTGACTGATGGATTACCCTAGGCTTGGAGCCTTACTGCAGGTTATCTGCTGTGAGGTTGGCTGCTACAGCTAATCTTGGACAGCCCCTCCTAGTCCAATGAGAAAGACCTTTCCTGGCATTCAGGTAAGCTACTTCTCTACTCCTAGATCAATTCTGAGTCAGTTTTCTAGTTACTTGGAGGAGAATTTGGGAGTTTTCAGAGGGTTTCTTCTTCACTCCACCATCTTGGCACCAGAAGTCCCTGCATTAACTTTTAAATGTTTGATCTTAATTTAGAATTAATGTTGTTTACAATGAGATCATTATTAATTAATTTACCTATTATTTCATTTAGTAGAAATTTACTAAATCCTTAAATATGTTGCAAAGGGGAAGTTTTTCACTGCTGATTTAATGGCCTGGTTCTCTAACCTCCTTAAAAATTATTCTATTTATCTTGATACATTCCTCTTTTTGCTTTATCAGCTCTGATCCTGGTTTGACTTTTCATGCACAGAAAGGCAATTTGACGTTATTGTCATATATGTCCATTCCTAGAAATTCTGTTGTTAGATACACATCCCCAAGAGGTCACTGACAAAAAGAAAGGACCCATCTACACCAAAATATTTTTAGCAGCTCTTTTTGTAATAGCAAAGAACTAGAAACAAAGTAAATGTTCATCCATTGGGGAGTGGTAAAATAAATTATGACACATGAATGTAATGGAATATTACTGTGCTATAAAAATGATGTGTGTGATGAATATAGAGAAGCATGTAAAGACTTACAAAAATAACAGAGTGAAATGAGCTGAGGCAATCATATGAAGTGACTACAGCAATGTAAATGGAAAGAACAACAAGCAGAAAGTAAGTGAAAATAAGTGTTGAAAATTACAAATAATAAGCTTGGCCTCCCCAAAAAGAGATATAAGAATGGGGGAGGTGGTTAAAGTACAGATGTGTGGCACATTGCACATATCATCAGATTATTTTAATTTATTGATTGAATTTTCTTATCCATTTTCTTTTTTTTCTTTTTAAAATAAATTCTATGGTATTAGGGGATGGATCTCTGAGAAGAAGGAGGGATACCAAAGAAAATATAGGCAATGTAAAAACACAATATGTCAAATTTACTTTCAAAATAAAATACTTGTTTATTGAAAAAAAAGTATATAAGAACTTTTTATTTTCTTCTTTGAAGGTGCTAGTGAAAACCAGAAGATATAATGGGAAAATAGCTTGAAAAGACTGCAGGGTCAAGTATTTTCCTAAGGACAGGAAAATTCCAGTGTGTTTACTTTCTTTGAGGAAGGAAGCAGTAGATTAGGAGAAACTGAAGTTGGAAGAGACAGGCTGATCAGGGGACCAAGTCCCCTGAGCAGGTGAAAAGGGTTTGATCGAGAATGCAAGGAGATAGATTAGCATTGACCAGAAGTCACCTCTTTACCAGAAACTAAAACAAAAAAGCAGATAGCAATTGCGGCATGTAGCAGAGGGGAGCATTGGGAGTTTACTACTAACTATTTTATCAATAAAGTAGTAGATGAAATCTAATTAGAAAAGGGGAGAGGATGGTTTAAAAAACTTGAGGATGGAAGATATTCCAAACATGCACGGTGGGACTAAGTGTGCATCAGGCTAAAATGAAAGTTGAGATTACAGAACATAAATTTATATCAGACTCACTTAGTAAGGTTGTGTGATTTCCTCCAGTAGTTTTTGGCAGGATTCAGTAAAAGTGAAGAAAGCAGAGGGTAGAGAGGTGAGCTAAGGGTGAGGTAAAGGCATGAGTGGCCATAGGACAAGAGGGCAAGAAATTCAAGTGTAGATTTCAGTGTGTTAAACTATAAAGTCAAAGGGGGTCAAGTCAGAGCAGCAGTGATGGATTGGGAGGGCAAGGTAGAGTGGAGTTACTATGAGTCAGGGTAAAGAGAAAGAATAAATTTAGAAAGAATGAGGCAGCAGGAGAGATGGAAAGGGAAAATGTGCTTAATTTCTGTTTTTTCTCAGTTGTTGCATATGCATAAATACATGCAGATGTATATAATTATTTAACTTGATATTTAAGCAGTATATATATTTTATATATACACATTCTCCCATTTGAATGTAAGCACAATAATGTAGATTGTTGGGCTTCTATCCCCACTACCTACCACAGTTCCAGGCACATTGCAAGTACTTAATAACTATATACATACACCCACTTATAGACAGATAGACACACACACACTACATTTATTTGCAAAATTACATCAGCCTCAGATAATGGCACCCAGAGCTACAATGACTATTTTAGATGCAGCTAGATGGCATAACAGATAGATCCCTGGGACTGGAGTCAGGAAGACCTCAGTTCAAATATGGCCTCAGATGCTCACTAGCTGTGTGACCCTAAGCAAGTCACTTAACCTCTGTTTGTCTTAATATTCTTATCTGAAAAATGGAGATAATAATAGCACCTACCTCCTAGAATGGTTGTGAGGATCAAATGAGATAATATTTGTAAAGTACTTAGTACAATGCCTGGTATATGGTAGGCACTATATAAATGCTAGCTAGCTAGATGTGATCTGATAAGAGTAGAGTACAATGGGACTATCATGTCTCACATTCTGTTTAGGCAGCCTCAATTTAAAATACATTTATTAGAGGCCATGTTGATTAGTATTACATTTCGTATTCATGATTTCCTCATGATCATCTGTTAAACCTTATACCCACTATCCTGTACCTTTTATTTGATTTTGAAACTTAAACATAGTACTTTGTATTAATCACTATAGTATTTCATATGATTAGATTGGGTTCATTTTTCTAGGCTGTCAAAATTTTTGATCCCAATTTTGTTATCCATTCTCCATTCTTGTTTCATCAAAATTTTAGTTAGCAAACCATCCATGTTCAAATTCAAATAACTAAGAAAAAATGATGATAAAAAGCAGGGTGAGGATAGAGCCTTGTGATATGCCAATAAAGGCCTCCAGGTTGAGAGCAATTCATTAATCTATGCTCTTCAGGGACAGTTGTTAAGTTCCAGATGATCAGCTCAAATGAGTCTTCCTAGGTTTCTTTGAATCTGTCCCTTTCACTACTCATAAGATTCCATTACACAAATATATCATAAATAGTTCAGCCTTTTGCCAGTTGCTAGGCACCCACTTTGCTTCCAGTTCTTTCCTACAACAAAAAAGCACTGCTATAAATATTTTTGTCCTTTTCCTATTTCTCTTTTTAAATCTCTTTGGAGCGCAAGCAAAGTACTAGTGTGTATTTGTGTGTGTGTGTGTGTGTGTGTGTGTGCATGCTCACACCCGCGTTTACTTAATGTGTACTTAATTACCACTTAATTTTCTTAAAGTCAAAATAGAGTTTAGAGTGAGTTCATCCAGAGAAAGATGAAATTAAGTTTCCATGGGACTTGATGCAGCAGCAACTGTTACTTGAGGAGTGCTGGGTATTGGTGCTTGCCCTTCCCCCGTGCAATCATTCTTTGTGCCTTCATGGGTTACCAGGAAGGGAGATCAATTAGCTCGAAATGCCAGGGACGTTGCTGTGTCTGTGTTCCTCTTTAGAGAACAGAATGCCCATGGCTTATTTCCCTGGATGTGGAAAAAAAACCCAGCTAATGCAGAAACTGGAACATCCATATACCCACAGGAAATGCTCCAATGATGTAAGACATCCCTCAGGCTTGTCTGGTGGTATATACTAACATAACTGAACCAAGTGGTTCTCTTTTCCCAAGGGTGACAGCTGTAGCAGAATTCCTAGTTTCCTGACAATATCAATAGCCTCCTCACGGAAAAGGTGCTTCTAGATACTTTCAGAAGTTTAATGTAATTGCTACTATAGGATGCTCAACTAAATAAAATAATTGCCGTCTTGTGTGGAAAATAAGTGTTATAAATGTCACAGCTCTAAATGTGTTCTCTTTGCAGGAAAAATATACCCAGAGAGGAAACACACATATACACACAAGAAATAATTCTCACTGTCTCTGTTTCTGTTTCTCTGTGTTAGTCTCTTTCTGGATAGGTGGATGATTGAGGAAAGATAGGAGTGAATGTGGGCAGTCTGGAACTATTCTAGATGGTATTGAGAAGGGGGTCCTAAGACCTGTAATGACAAGAAACATTTTCCATCACAGCATTTATCGAGGATTTCTAGTTTCCATGGCATTCACTTGAGGAAAGGGACAGGGAATAGAGAATATAGACATATAAAACACTATAACATGAGTAGAGATAGAAACCCAGGAACTGCACCCTAAGGTAGAGATCCTTGGATACTACAAAGGCTGGAAAAGGAAGCAAGATGGGGGTGTAAGGAAAACACGGTGGTGGGTCTAGGGTCACTATGGCAACAAGATAGTCAGTTTAGACTGGGTAAGGGGCAGGGCTGGTCCCTTAGTGAGAGTCAAATGACACGAGGGTAGAGGATCTCAAGATATAAGGATAGCTCTGAATAGGAGATTGGACCATCCCTGTTACCATATTACTGTAAGAGATGCTCCAATGATGGAAAACAACCCAGAGGACCATTGAAAGGAGGAAACATATCCCCTCCTTGAATTTCATTATCCTCGGATAATCTTACCCTGGGGCAAAGCTCCACTTGCCCCATTTTAGTTATCTTTCCTCTCAGAAAATTTAGAGACCCCATATATGAAAGCACATGTATAACCTATTGCTTGCCTTCTCAGTGATGGGGGAGGAAAGGGAGAGACGGAAAGATTTAGAACTCAAATTTTTTAAAAAAATGAATGTTAAAAAAAACTTTATATTTCATTGGAGAACAACAAAATATTAAATAAATATATCAAAAATAGAGAAACATTTTCTTCAAAGTTATAGCTAGAACAAAAATAAAAACATTTCCTTAAAAAAAGAAAATTAACAGACACATCTAGACAGAATTAAAAATGAATGATAGATAATAGGGATTGACAATAAGTTCAGAACTTGACCTCAGTCACTTACTATAGAAAAGTAGAGGTAATCCAGACAAAAGTGTGCGATTATAGATTATACTCAACTTTTGCATAAATCAGTTTTGGGGTGCTTATTTGGAAAGATGCCTATTTTAAGCAACTGTCCTTTTATCTTAACATTAATGTCAGAACTATGCATTATTCCCTCTGTTAGTTTTCAAGGGGCCTGGCAATGCCTCACAGGATTATAGATAGAAGGTTGGAAGGGACCTTAAAGGTTGTATAGTTCTTCATTCTCATATTACAGAAACTGAAGCCCAGGGAGTCTATGCCTTGCACAACATCACACACATCTGAGCAGCAAGCGCTGGAAATTGAACTCAGGTCTCCTGATTCCAAATCCTCCAAACTGGGAGTCAAGAGACCTGGGATCTAGGGCCAGCTTTGACACTAACTAGCCATGAGATCTCCTTTAATAATCTAACTCCAAATAATGACATAGTAGGAAAAACTTTATTCTTTGTAATTTTTTTAAATGAACAAAATGAGTATAGATTTCCCTCTAAATGTAACATTCTATAAATCTTTTACTTTTAAAAATATTGTATTTTTAATTTATGGAATAAAACAAGCATCCACAACATAGTATAATAAAAAGATGATTGCACATGAAACTGAAAATCTATTATGTACAACTTATTATTCATTTTAAATATATAGTAAAGTTGTCATGTAAATTTCTGTTTTTCTTTTCTCCCCACCCAACCTAGAGATGGCTACCACTATCCAGCAAAGTTCCTGAATGAAAAAAAAAGGATATTTGATGCTGAAAGACTTTCAGTTATTTGTAACAACAAGACATAAATTCAATGGAAAATTCAATATAAAAGATCCAGAAGAAATATAAAGAAATCATTAATTACTAGTTATAAAGCACTCATTAAAGTCAAACTATTTACATATATATAATATGAAAATATCAGTATTCTTAAAACTGTCATCATTACTAAGGTAGTTTGAAAGAAATATTGAGGCTGAGTTATGTATGATGGAGTGATTCTAAAAAAATCAAAATTGAGTAAGAAAAGGTAAAAAGGAGCAATTATCTCACAAAAATTGGGTATGAAAGGAGGAACTAATACAAAGGAAGCAGGTAGGGATATAGGGATGGCAATGTTGGAAACTTACTCTCATCTGAGTTGAAAAGGAAACAGCATGTACATCTGGAAGGGTGTAGAAGTCATCTAAACTTGTACAGAAGTAAGAAAACTGGGGGAAAGAATGGGGCAGGAATTTTTAGAAGGGTGTATAGATTAAGATTTAGGAGGGTGGGGGAGAACATAAGGGAAGAACTATTAGAGGGGTGGTTAAAATCGGAATAGGAAGGTTGAGGAGGAAATAAGGTAACAGGGACAGGGTAAAAGAAGAGGCTGAGAAGGAAAATAGTGATTTCCAATACAATGTTAAATAGTGTTAGTGATCTTGGGCATCCTTCTTTCATACCTGATTTTGCTGGGGGTTGGGGATGGGGCTACTAGCTTGTTCCCATTGTATATGGTGTTGGTGATGGTTTTGGATGGATGACTTTTGTCAGTTTGGGGGGAGGCCCATTTATACAAATACTAATTCATTGTTGGTAGAATTGTGAACTGATCCAACCATTTTAGAGTATAATTTGGAATTATGCCCAAAGAGTTATAAAACTGCCTATACCTTTTGAACTAGCAATAACACTACTAGATCTGTTTTCAAAGATGATTAGGGAAAAAGGAAAAGAATCTATATGTTCTAAAATGTTTATAGTAGCTCTCTTTGTACATTGTAGGAATGCTCATCAATTGGGGAATGGCTGAACAAGTTGGGGTATATAATTGTGATGGAATACTACTGTGCTATAAAAATGAAAAGCTCAATGATCTTAGAAAAAATATGGAAAGACTTGCATGAAATAATGAAGAGCAAAAAGAGTAGAACAAGAGAACATTGTATACAGTAATAGCAATATGTTTTAAGAAAGACTTTGGGCAAATATATCTTTTTTTCTTTTTATGAGTGTAGTAAACTGAATAAAACTGTCCCAGCCCTCAAGTAACTCCCCAACCCTCAAGTAATTATTTGTCCTAATACAACAACACTTTTATACCCAAAATATTTCCACATTTTTTTCTTATATCATCCTCAAAATAGCCATAGCTTATGTGTGTGGGGAACTAAAAATTGAAGGAATTACACCACATTGACCAATTGATGTTTTGAAATTTTACTTGTGTTACTCAAGGTCACCCCATAAATTGCCAATGGAGTCAGAACTAGAGCCAATTTCAGTTCTTTCCTGTAGGCTATGGAGAAGTAGAGCCAAGATGGCAGAGACTTACCTGAGCTCTCCCCCAAACTCCTGTGGGCTATGAAGAAGGAAGGAAGGAAACAAACATTCATTAAGCATCTACCATGTATCAGGGACTGTGTTAAGCACTTTAGAAATATTTTCTCATTTGATTCTCTCAACAACCCTGGTATGTAGTTGTTATTATTATCTCCTTTTTTCAGTTGAGGAAACTGAGATGGACAGAAGGTTAGTGACTTCTCTGGGGTCACACAACTAGTAAGTGTCTGAGGACGCATTCAAGTTCAGGTTTTCCTGACTCAAGGCCCAATGCCCACTTTCTCTACTGGGACACCTAGCTGCCTCAGAAGTGGTAAAAGCTAGGATAATGGGAGGGTAACATGTTTGAGATAGCTAATACAGTAAAAAAATCCCTTTATATTAATGGAAATAACATTCTTAGAAACTTGCATGTGTATAGGATATGTGTATGTATATATTAAAACTTTATAAGAATAATAGGGTTATGTGGATTGAACATACATATAAATATACTTTATTCGTAATATAAGAAACATGTCCCGCTCCGTGGTGGCTGGCAGGATTTGTTACTCTGTGTGCTTAAGAATGGAAAATGGCTTTCTTTAAAATCCTAAAGTCTATTTTTAAAGCTAAGCTTAACTTTAACATTTCATGTAAGCTTCCTTTGTGTGTTGGATAATTTTTTTTAGGTTTTGTAATTCATGTTGGAAAATGAAATGGCTTTTGTGAGCAATGAAGTTTGGTCTAAATTGATAGTTTTATTTGCATCTTTCCTTGAAGGGGAAAGCTATTGCTCTGGGCTTTTGATTTCAGGCAGGTGCACATCTTCACTTAAAAACTGGAAGCTGAGTATAGTCTGGGATCTGGAACCTTGAGTAGCAGATAAGTGAAATTTACTCCTTTGAACATTGAAAATTGCTGCAATGATTTTATGTGAATAAGTGAAACTGTAGCAATAAACCCAATGAAGGTTTACTATAGAGAGGCATTGACTTCTGAAATTACTGTAAAACATAGTGTGGGCTGTGCACATCTTACTAATGATTTTCTAAACATTTGGCCAGTTGTCTAAGTCAATGGTAGTATGATCATAGATAAGAGCCATCATTGACGGTTGGGAGAAGCAAGCTTGGTAATTTGGTTTTGTGCTACCACACTTCCAGAGAAAGTCATTAGACATATGAGCTGCTAAGGTCCCAAAGGAGAAGTCTACAGTAGAAATACTTGGAACTGAGGTTTGTCTATGGTCTAATGTTCTGATCAATATTGTCCAAATGTAAAGAAAATGTAAAGGAGAAGTAAGAATATGGCAAATGTTTCTTGTTAGTTTTAAATGGTCCCAAGAATTTCTCTAAAGGTAGGCTAATTGTTCTATTTCAAGGCCAGCTTTATTATGTGGTCCAAAAAAGGATCTTCCATTAATTTTTTAAAATATATTAATGTAATTTCTCTAATCATGTTTCACTATATTAAATTAGAGGGGTGGGGGAATTCAGACCAAGGAAATCCAAATCAAGGCTGAAGTTATAGAAAGGAAAGCAATCTCTTTACCTTGCTTACTCATCCAAAGGAAATATGATTCAATAAAATGTTCAAAAGCCCAATGTAACTCATTAGTTCCTTCAACTTTCATTCATTTATCATTTTTTTCTTTATCAACTCATTTCTTTACCAAACTTTTATAAACCACCACCTTCTACAAAGTCCTGCCTCAATGCTTCAATGTGACGTGGAAGTTAATTAAGATTCTCCAAGGTTATGTTAACAGATCTCAAGCTGTGGTATATTCTGCCATATTGAAAGAACACTGAGTATGACTCCAGTAACAGACTAAACCTAATTTTTTAATCAATTTATTTTTTTTCTGAGTTAAAAAAATGCCAAATAAAACAGAAATTTCTGTATACAAAATAGAACAGAAAAAAAGGATTATACCAGAAACTGTAAAGCACTATTATGTATAGTTTACTTCTCAAGTATCAGTTTATCTTGTAGCTTTTAAAGCTATCCAGTTTATCTGTTCTTCTTTCCAGCTTTTCTTTTGTCTTTTTCTGAGCTTGTTTTATGAGGATCTACCTAGCTAACTTTGGAGTGATAAATCACCAATGGGCTGCCATCTGGTGATTATTTTATTTTATTTTATTTCATTATTTAATGTTGTTTTGCATGGAAACCATGAGTCAAAGAAACAACAACAATCAAAACAAAAAAGGCCTTCAGCCCCATGTGGCCCTCTTACAGCCATCTAGTGATGTTGGCAAATGTCATAAAAAGGGGCATAGAGTACAAAGAATCATTCAGCTTTTAGACTAATGATAAATTTAAATTTGACTGTTAGTGCTCTAAATAAGAAATAAGTTAATTTCAATGACCAATGAGAAGACATATTGCTGGAGAAACTGAATCATATCAATATTGACATTCTGAATGTAAATAAATCCAGGAGAAAGAAGGAAAATGTACCTGAATTTTAGTTAATTGGTTTTTGTTCTTCATTCTAAGAGAACTAAAATAACATTACTATGTTGGGGTCAATGTATAGTATGTCCAGCTGTGGATGATCAGACCAATACAAGCTCAGAAGATTCTACCACAGGTTGGTCACAAACAGTCTATATGAACATTTGGAGTGGAAATGTCTAAATTTGCTCATCTTGGTTTTTTTTTTTTTTTTGAGCTATTGCAATCCTGCTTTGCTCATAGAGTACAGCTACTCTTTTGATGTGGGCATGCCATGCTGGGTGGTCCTGTGCCAGTGTCTCCCATGTCTCACAATCAATTCTAAAGTTCTTCAGAGAGACCTTGAGAGTATCCTTGTATCACATCTTCTGACCTCCATATGTGCACTTGTCTTGTGTGAGTTTTCTGTAAAATAGTTTTTTAGGCAAAGTACATTTGGCATTTGAACAACATGGACAACCCATCAGAGTTGCTCTCTCTGCAGTAGGGTTTGAATGCTTGCCAGTTCTTCTCAAGAAAGGACCTCATTATCTGGTACCTTAGCTTGCCAGGTGATCTTCAGATTCTTCCTCAGACAATCCAAATGGAAGTGATACAGTTTTCTGTCACAGTGCTGGTATACTGTCCAGGTTTCACAGGCCCTCATATAGCAATGAGGTCAGCACAATATCTCTGTAGACCTTCAGTTTGGTAGGCAGTCTAATACCTCTTCTCTCCCACACTTTCTATACCTCATAGGTAATCCTTGGAGAGTCAAAAAAAAGAGCTGGAGGAGCTGTGGTTTTTATCATATGCCCAACAGTAAGAAGAAAATTATTTCATGTAATATTTGGTTATCTTATATAGCAATACTAATTATAAGTATTTGCAAAAATGCTATCATCAAAATAATTGTAGCTTATGTACCATCATTGGATGCTGTGGTAGAGATGATGAAGTGGTGGAAAGACTTTATGAATAACTTGGTATTTATCTTGATTGTCCTTTTTCTGTATTAATGAGGGGGTAAACATTTTCCCCACACTTTTGGTCTTTTCTATCCCTTCAGACAACTTAAAATTGCACTCAACATGTATTCTTATTGGTGTCTTCAATTAAGAAAAAAGGGAACAGTGAGAAAACTGAGTAATATATATGAAAGCTTGGTATAGAAAGAGGGAATGAGAAAGGCCAAATACTTGGAGCTTACACAGAAGCTTTATCTATATTTTCCATGATATGAAAAATAATTGTTAGGTGCCAGACACAAGGAGCACCAAATAGCACCTTAAGAAATGAAATTGGTTACTTTATTAATAAAGAATGAATCACTTTATAAGAAAGAAAAATTTTTATTGATGTGGGAATTTTCCTAAAGTTAGATATCAATGTACAGTCAGAGTATTAACTCATAAGAACTTAAATCGGAATTAATGGAAAAAAAACAAGTCAAAAAGAGACAAAAAAACTATGGCAAATGACTGAAACAACTCAACTCTGGACTATTTAAACAAGTAATTGTAAATAAAAATAGGAAATGACATCAACACCAAATATAATAATTTTACACACAAGTCAAATCAACACAAATTAATTGCTGCAACAAGAAAACCAAAGCAACCCAGAATGCACCTTAATAAGCAAACATGTTTCTTACCTGTGAAACAGAGAGAGCTAATGTAGAAAAAAATAGATAACAATATAATTTATTTGTAAAATGTTATGAAGGATAATGGATTACCATGAACAGTTTCATTTGATAAAGCGGAGTTGAACAGTGGAGGCTAAAACCAGTTTAAGGAAAGTTTTGTACAAATAAGCAGTTATCCCAAAGCTATTTCAGTGTGAAAATAAAAGAGGAACATAACAGAAGAAAATCAGAATATATATTTTTAAAATTCATTATAACAACTTTTTTCTATCAAGATCAGTGCAAACACCAAACCTAGAACTTAACCATCACAATTCCAGATCCACTTATAAAGGCAGTCAATAAGTACTAAAGAGAACAAAGATGAGAAAAGCAGCTGGATTGTGTTGAATGTACATAGAAGAGTTCTTCACTAGAGGTGCCACAATTTTAAGGGAAATAAGGGAAGCATATACAAATTATCTGAAGGAGGCAAAGAAATCAAAGGTGTGACAGAAAAATCTATCATTTATCAATACCCAAATGAAGCAACTTAGCAAATATTAATAACTATGAACCCACGAGCACACTCTGCCATCTATTGAAAATCTTTGTGACAGACATAAATCAAAGAAACATATATGAACTAAGAACAATCTTGATGAAAATATTAGTAGGGAACAATCAAGCTTTCACAAGCAATTTTTAACAATGGACTCTATATTTGCTATTTCATATTTAACTGAAAGATGTAGTGAATAGAAGAAAAAGCACTGTACTTGTTGGTTGATTTAATTCAGTAGACAAAATTCCTCCTTATAAGCTCTTTTACATCAAAGAATTTCCCATTGAAACATCTCAAACATCCAAGATTCCTTGAAAGATATTCAAAGAAGATATCTGAACATAAACATTAGGAGAGACACACAAAAAAGGAGATATATGTTTGCCTAAGCTATTTGCCCCTGTGATGGAGGTTTAGCACAGAGTCCAAGTTGAAGAATGATTCTCATAGATGGTGAGGTCCTTCTAATGCTCCTATTAGCAAATGATAATTATGCTGATTGCCAGAAGTACTTGAACCAGAATTGAACAGATGGAAGATAGCAGGTTATCTTGCCTTCAGTAAATTGCAAAACTCTTCTACTTACTCAAGCTTTCCATGGAAGCAAAACTTCATCTTTTCAATACTACCATGCTACCAATGTCACTATATGGTAATGAATCATGGAATTCAACTCCCTGTGAAGAACTTAAAAATGAATACCACATAGAGGGAAATATAGAATGATCATGTGGTGGGAATGAGCAGTTTGTGATATAAACAAAGAGGATCTCCAAAGAACAAGAGTAAAAAATGTCATTGAAGAATTGCACACTAGAAACCAAATATGGGCTAGTCTCTTGGCCTGGGTCAGGAATGACAACTGGATGGTACCATCCTCTGGTACCCTTGTGATATCAGAAAAAACTAAAGTGTTAGGGAACTTATGGGAAGACATAGACAAGAGTCATGCATGATGAGCTGGCATTGATGGGGTGTGATCTGCATTTTCAGAAGGTGTTTATGAAACAATGAGATCATAGGTCTATGTGATAGCCCTTTTTCTATGCAGACCCCATAATTGGATGCTGAGGGATATACAGAATCTAGATGAGACACAGTCCCTAACTTTTTTAAGCTTATGGGATATCCATAAATGTTAATAGTTTCAGGATAGAAAATGTTTATGCCAATTTTGAACCCTTTCCCCTTCCTGAATTTTTCTCTTTACTACTACCTTATATTTTAAAATTATCTCAGTAAACAAGTCTTGATACAATAACAGTAGAAAAATGCAAAAGCAGAGTGGGAGAGATATGGCGAGGTAGCGGTTCCTATTTAAAAAAAAGCTGGGAGTTTAAGTGGATTATAAGCTAAATATGAGTTAACAGTGTGAAATAATACTCAATAAAGTGATACAATGTTCCACTGAATTAAGAAAGGCATAATATTCAGAACAAAGGAGGTGCCAGTTTAACTGTTTTGTTATCAGGTCAGACATCTGGGGTATTATGCTCTGCTTTGGTGAACACATTTTAGGAATTATATTGATAAGCTAGAGAATATTCTCAAGTGGGTGACCAGAGGGCAAAGAGCCTTGAGATGATATCCAGTTGAAGGTAATGAAAATACCCAGCCTGGATAAAATAAAATTTAAGGAGACAGCTTAGGCTACTTCCAATATTTGAAGGGTTGTCATATGGAGGAGGTATTAGATCTGCTCTTCTTGGCCCCAAAGGGCAGAACTAAGAATAATGGGTGAAATTTGAAGAGTTGAATTTAATTTCCATGTAAAGAAAAGTATTTTTAACAATTACAAATGTTAAAAAGTAAAATGGGCTTCCTCAGGAAATAGTGGATTTCCCCCTCATTGGATTTCTTCAGGCAAAAGCTCTGATTACTTGCTGAGTGTGGGGAAGAAGGGATTCCTTTTTGATCATAAGTTAGATTATGTGTCTTCTGAGGTTCCATTTAGCTCTGAGAGTCTGTCAAACATTTCCTGGCACTGTTAGAATAGAACTGCTAAACACATTTGTTTATACACTTTCTTCTGACAGGATATTGATTCACTAAACACTATTATAACATTTCAGGACATGGGAGACTTCAATGTCAAATATTATTCTTTACAAAAATATATCATCATAATTCTGACATCAGGATAAAATATAGGGATTATGCAAAATAGAATAACCAACATGACATAGATTGTTCAGATGATGTCTTCATTATTATGAACAATTTAGTATATTTTTTCATCAGGGATAAAAATGATTGAATTCATGTTTTCAGATCTTGGAACTGGAAAGGACATTCAAAATCATCCACTACAACATCTTACAAATGTCCTCTGCTGCATCCTCAGTAAGTGATTGTCCATCATCTTCTCATAGTTACATAAATTTAGAGCTAGAAGGCACCTAAGTGGCCATATAGTACAATCTCCTTGTTTTATAGAGAGGAAACTGAGGTACAAACATGTTGAAAACTTTAAGAATCATATACACAGATCTCTACAAAACAACTGATGTAGAAAGTAAGACAGATACTTCATTGAAACAAGGATTTATGTCTTATGTATCTTAAGTTTAGAGGCATCTAATGTTGGTTTTATGAATGAATGGAGAGTCCAGTAACTGGGAAATCCACAAAGATTCATTTTAAGCATCTGTTATATGCCTACCACTTTCACTACATGCTGCCTTGTTATCTAATTGTTTTATATTTGAATGATTTTTCTCTCAAAATATTGTAAGTTCATTGGAAACTTTGTTTTATAGTTCATTTATATTTTCCCCAGACTAACAAGCAAATAATTTTGTCTTTGTGGTACAGCTTAGTATTTGTATAAGAGCAATATCTGTATACGAACACACTTCACCCACTCCTATGCGGCTACTTTTGCTGAGAAACTGAAATTACAAATTAGACCTTTGAAATTCATCCTGTAAAATTTTGTATATATAAAATGCATGCATAAATATTGCATCATTTCCCTCTAGACAAAATAAGAAATTTGTTGAATAGAAGATGATGGACTAAAGGCAGAAACCCACCTGAGTTTTCCCAAATTCCACTCCAAACAACTTTAAAGTAATGCCTCAAAATGAATTCTATAGGGGAAACTAGGTGGTGTAGTGGTCCTAAAGTCAGGAGGACCTGAGTTAAATCTGGCCTCAGACACTTGACACTTACTAGCTGTATGACCCTGGACTTAACCCTAATTGTCTCACCAAAAAAATAAATCCTACAGCAACAGAACCAACAAAAGGGTGGGATGAAATAATTTTCTAGCCCAAGACAACTTAGGTAAATAGGGAAAGTCTGTTTCACTGGGGTGGGAGTTTAGTGCATTTCAGTGCAGGTGGTGCTTAAGCAAGCCAGCACAGGCCTTGAAAGCTACTGAATCACCATCAGCAAATTCTGGAGCTCTCAGGCCACAGATAGTAAGGAGGGCATGTGAAACAACTGGCCAGAAGATTACTAGCACTACATGCAGGACTTTGTTGCATTCTCCATGTGGGGATCAGGGTCACAGACCCATGTCACAGTCCCAGGTTGAAGAGGAGCGCTAGAATGTGTGATCACAGGGGAGCAGAGATTCTGGTCACAGTATCAGAACAGAAACGAATACTTGTGGTTGTTCACAGACTACAACATAGTCCAGGAGAGTAGTGACAATGCCTCTCCTTAGATCATACCACCTTGGAAGAACTAAAAACTTATAGATCCTTACAATTAGCTCCGAAAACAACGTCATGAAAAACTTGAAGTTTGGGATAGTGCTCCCTCTAGCCCACGGGCACAGCCCAACTTTCACATAAAGGTAAAAATAGGCTGGAAAATGAGTAAAACAAGCAAAAAACAACAAAAGAATCTGACGATAAAAGTTACTATGGTGACAAGAAAACACAAAACTCAAAACACAAACTCAAAAGAGAACAACAGTGTCAAAATGTCTACAATCAAAGTTTTAAAGAAAAATGTGAATAGGTCTCAGGCACAGTAAATAATTCTTGGAAGAGCTTTAAAAATCAAATAACAGAGGTAGAAGAAAAACTGGGAAAAGAAATGAGAGTGACAAAAAAGAATCATAAAAAAGGGTCAACAGCTTGGTAAAGGAAATATAAAAAATGAAAAAAAAAAGATACACAATAATTCACTGAAGAACTCCTTAAAAAGTAGAGTTGGCCAAATGGAAAAAGAGGTACAAAAACTCATTGAAGAAAATGATTCTTTAAAAATTAGAATTGGACAAGTGGAAGCTAATGCCTCCATGAGACATCAAGAAACAATAAAACAAAATAAAAAAAATGAAAAAAATAGAAGGAAATGTGAAATATCTCATTAAAAAAGCACCTGACCTGGAAAATAGATTGAGGAGAGATAATTTAAGAATTATTGAACTACCTGAAAGCCATTATAAATAAAAGAGCCTAGATATCATATTTCAGGAAATTATTAAGGAAAACTGCACTGATATCCTAGAACCAGAGGGGAAAATAGAAATTGAAAGAATCCATTGATCACCTCTAGAAAGAGATTGCAAAATGAAAACTCTAAGGAATAGTATAGCCAAATTTTAAAGTTCTCAGGTCAAGGAGAAAATACTGCAAGCAGCCAGAAAGAAACAATTCAAATATCATGGGGCCACAGTTAGTATAATACAGGATTTAGCAACTTCTACCTTAAAGGATTGGATAGCTTGAAATATGATATTCTGGAAGGCAAAGGAGCTAGGATTATAATCAAGAATCACCTACTCGGTGAAAGTGAGTATAATCCTTAGAGGGGAAAATGATATTTAATGAAACAGAAGACTTGATGAAAATACCAAAGCTGAACAGAAAATTTGATTCTCAAATATAAGACTCAAGAGAAACATAAAAAGGTAAACAGGAAAGAAAACCATAAGGGATTCAATAAGGTTAAACTGTTTACTTTCCTACATGGGAAGATGATGTTTGTAACTCTTAAGAACTTTATCACTATCAGGGCAGTTAGAAGGAATGTTCATAGACAAAGAGTGCAGGTGTGACTTGACTGATGGAATGATATGTAAAAAAAAAAACTAAGGGGCGAGAAAGAAGGATGAACTAGGAGAAGGAGAGAAGGGGAAAGGCAAAACACTTGTGAGGAGGGACAGGATGAGAGAAGGGGAGGGAGAGAGAGAGAGAGAGAGAGAGAGAGAGAGGGAACAGGGGTAAAATAGGATAGAGGGAAATATACAGTTAGTAATCATATCAATGAATGTAAATGAGATCAGCTCACCCATAAAACAAAAGCAGATAGCAGAGTGTATTAAAAAACAGACTACTATGTTATATACAAGAAATACACTTGAAGCAGAGAAAAACACACGGAGTAAAGTCAAGGGACTGGAGCAGAATCTATTGTGCTTTAGCTGAAGTTAAAAAAAAATCAGGGGTAGCAAACATGATCTCAGACTGCATAAACAAAAATAGAACTAATTGAAAGAGATAAGCAAGGAAACTATGTCTTGCTAAAAGGTACCATAGACAAGGGGGCCATCTTCAGTCATCCTGATATGTATGTTGCTACTGGACCCAGATGGCTTCGGAAAAGAAAGTGAGGCTGGTGACTTTGCACTTTCCTCGTTTAAATCCAATTCACTTGCATGTCATGGCATCATCTCCCTGATGTCATGGTCCTCTTCAAGAACAAAGGACAAACAACAACAATCATAGACAATGAAGTCATATCAATACTAAACATTTATGCACCAAATGGTATAGCATCCACATTTTTAAAGAAGTTAAATGAGTTAGAAGATGGCAGAGTAAAACTGTACCAGTAGGAGACCTCAACTTTTCCCTTTTGTGGAAAAACTCTCAATTCCTTGGGTGAAATAGAACAATGTATTTTGAGTCAGAATCTTGGGTCTCCAGTCCCGGCTCTGACCATATCACCTGGGGGTAGATCAGTTAGACTGTCTGGAACTGTGTTTCCTAATCCATATAATGAAAGTTAACTAGATTCTCTCTGAGGTCCTTTCCAGCTCTAAATGTATGAAATTACAAGTAATATAACTACGTTAAAGCTCATCAGACTCTTAGCAAAATGTGTAAGCTTAGATTATATACCTGATACTGAATATGGAAACTTTTGCACGAGTGATTATGTATTAATATTGTTTTGTTCCTTAATTCCTTTTTATATTAGGGGGATAATTTTAATTAGGATATCAATCTACTTAGAGATTCTGAGACGATAACAAAAGTGGCTAACATTTATATAAGACCTTTAATGTTTACAAAGCATTTTACATACTGTCTAACTTTCACTTCATTGTAACTCTCTTATTATCCCCATTTTATAGAGGAGGAAACTGAGGCAGGCAAAGGTTAAATGACTTGCCAAGAAGATAGTAAGTGTGAGAGACAGGATTTCTACCTAGGTTCTCCTGACTCTAAGTCCAATGGCCTATCCACTATGCCACCTATCTACCTCTGTAATTTCAAGTTGATAAGTTGTATATATCAGTAAGCCATAGGTAATTATTGCAAGCTAATATGGTTGCTGAGCAGTGGTATTAATTGAAGATATTGGGGGTTGGAGGATAGAGAGGAAGTTAATTACTGGGGAAAGACTTCCATGATGTCATGATCTTTTTATCTTGCAAGTTATTTGCAAACATATATGTAATTTAATAATAAGCTTAATGGAGTAAGCAGCCTCAAAATTGATTTCTGTTCATACCACTATTACCAAACATGAGAAACCCTAAATAGATAATCCACATAAATAATCCTTTTGGAATCTAGGTGTATGAGGAATAATCAGAAAGCCCAGTAAAGGTTAAAAAAAATAAGTTGTTACACATACAAATCTGTTGTTCAGTCATGTCTGACTCTTTGTGACCTACTACTCATGAGGTTTTCTTGGCAAAGATACTGGAGTGATTTGCCATTTTCTTCTCAAGTTTTATGTGGGCAGGGTTTAAGTGACTTGCCCAGGGTCACACACCTAGTGAGTGTCTGAAGTCATATTTGAACTTGGGTCTTTCTGGCTCCAGGCCCAGTGCTCTATCTACTCTACCACCTAGCTGCCCACATATGAATCTAATATAGTTTAATTGCATAGCATGATGGATACAGCACTGGACTTGGAATAACACCTACGTTTAATTCCTGCCTCAGTTGCTTATGAGCTCTATAACCATGGACAAATCACTTAACCCCTCTCTGCCTCAGTTTCTTCATCTGTAAGAAGGGGTGAGTAAGATGAATGATCCCTAAGGTCCTTTCCTAAATGATTCAACGTTTATTAACGCCTTAACATTTCAAAGAGTTATCTTTTTTTAAACAAAAACTGAAAAAACAAGCAGTTTACCAAAACTAATTAAGTTGTCAACCAAATCTGACAGCTTATGCAATGATGTATACCCATAGTATTCCACCTTTGCAAAGAAAAGGTGGAGGAACATTTTGCAGCTGAGTAATTTGATAAGTATGTTGAGGTGAGAGGAATTGCAAAGCAAAATGATTCCTAAAAAATTTAAATCTAGGAAAAGATAGTTTTACTTAATAAAATATAACAGAGTTGAAATGTTTTAACAATGTCTCCTGAATACTAAACACTGTACTATGTCATAGAAGAGATGGAGAATATAAAAAAAAAAGATACACTGCCTGCTTTCATGGGAGTTGTATATATGAGAATCAATTGAATTAATCAATCAATGATCCCACCCCCACTTAACACAACCAACAAGATACTTTACCCAGGGATGCCCATCAATTGGGAATGACTGAATAAGTTGTGGTATATGATTGTGATGGAATAGTACTGTGCTATAAGAAATGATGAGCTCAATGGCCTTAGAAAAACATGAAAGACTTGCACAAAATACCAAGGAGCAAAATGAGCAAAACCAAGAGAATATATACAGTAACAGTGATATTGTTTTAAGAATGACTTTGAGTGAATAAGTAATTTCAACTGTTATAAATGCCCAAATTAACTGTAAAGGACATATGAAAAAAGATGCCACCTCATTCAGAAAAAGAACTTACGAATAGAAATATGTATAATATATATATATATGTATATATTATATATATGTACCTATTTGTGGGTAATTATAGCCATCTCTAGAGTGAGTGGGAGGGAAGGAAAAAAGTGGGAAATAAGGAAATTTACAAGATAACTGTTGTATATTTACAAAGAATAGTAAGTTGTATATAGTGAATTTGTGGTTTCATGTGCAACCACCTTTTTATTGTACTGTTATGGAAATGCTTGTTTTATTCCATAAATTTAAAGAAAATTAATAAATAAATTTAAAAATAAAAAAAATACTTTACCCTGAGACCTTTATCAGGTAAGAATACATCAACTGAATCAATTAATCAAAAGCATTTCAACCAAATGTTGAAAAGACCTAAGTCAATTGAAAGGAGTAAAAGCCATCAAAAAAAAATGAAATGACATTACATAGGAAGTATAATAGTTGTTACTGAAAAGACTCAATGTCCTTTCATTCTTGTTTAAAATAGTAAGCCATTCTGGAACTTAGACAATCCAGTGCCTGGCTATCTCGTTGGTGGATTCTAGCCAAGCTCCAGGGCAGCTGGACGGTGCAGTGGATAGAGTGCTGGGCCTAGCGTCAAGAAGACCTGAGTTCAAATTTGATCTCAGACACTTACTAGCTGTGTGACCCTGGGCAAGTCACTTAATCCTGTTTGCCTCAGCTTCATCATCTGCAAAATGAGCTAGAGAAGGAAATGGCAAAGCACTCCAAGAAAACTGCAAATGGGGTCACAGAAAGTCCAACATGACAGAAAAACTACGGAACAACAAGCCAAGCTCCTAAAAAAGAATCACTTGAGGGTCAGGGGAGGAAAAGAGCTTTGGTTTTTTTCTTCAAAATTTGATCAGAGGGTGACCTTGTGAACTTAAAAAAGTTGAAAGACTTTGGACTTTCCATGGACATCCTATCAATGTCCGCAGAACAGGTGGTAGACGAGTCTAAATTAGGAGCCAAAGATGAACTAGATGCTCTGAGGAGAGGTGGCTTTAGTACAGTATGCTGAACCAAACAGAACGTTACACAGTGCCTAAGGAGAATTAGGTCACTCATCATTCTTCCCCACATGAAAGGTAAAGAAAGGACTTCCAAAAGATTTGAATTACTTCTTTTGCAATATGTGTTCTATTCACTTGAAGCCACTCTCCCTTGACTTTCTTATATATTTGTGAGACAGTATGCTCTGTTTTTCAAACAAACTGTTCTCACTAGACCCTAGTTTCTTACTAGTTTATAAAAGCTAATTAAATATGGCTGGCTAATCGATACTAATTGATAATCCATAAGGGAAGCACACCAGTGGTGGCTGATGGGCTGTAGTATTAGATAAACCACATACCTAACCCCTCTGGATTATTCCTAGAACCTGGAGAAGTAGTAGGCACCATCTGGGGACTCAACCTGCTAGTTAGATAGCAACTGGAAGAGTGAGCTGCAAATTGTGGGCTACACAGTCTGTTAGGGAATATAATATCAAAAAGATAAGTATGATGGAAAAATGCTAAAAAATGAACATGTAATAGAGGAGCAAAGAAAGCATTATGTGAACTCTAAGTTTATTTCTCTGTAAAATGAGAGGGCTGAACTAGCTGGCTTCTGACGTCCTTTCTAGTTCTGGATCTATGTGCTTATGAACTAATAATGCGAAAATTATTGACAAAGGAAAGCTCCATATAGGTTGCTACACTTGAGATGGTTCTTAAATAATATGAATATAATGTTATGTATTCTCTAAATATGTTATTCCCAATTTAATATTTGTCCATTGTTTATTCTTGGACATAACAGCTAAGAATTTTGCTGAATTTTGGAAAATTATCACGGCTGCATTTTTTTGTAGAGGTGATGCTTGCTTGCTTAGGGGGCTTTGTTTGGCCTCTCTTTCTCACTTTTTAAAAATAGAAAGAAACCTTTAAAACCTAACACTCTCATTTTTAAAGTAGGAAAGTTATGTTCTGTAAATAGGCCAAACACATTATTTCACAAAAAGGAGTCTGGATAAAGAGAAGCTTTTATTCTTTTACTATATAAAAAAATTGCCATTTAATCAATAGACCCTTGCCAGATAGCCTGTACAAATGCTCTGTAGAGAAGAACATGATAATAATAAAGAAGAAAATTAGTAATGCAAAGATAAAACAATTATTGATATGAAAAGACCAGAGTAACAATTACCCAGGTGCAAATAAAGAAAAATAGAGACTGTCAAAAATATTCATTGGCCTTTGAGAAAAACTTACATTTCATTCATTGGAGGGAATATATTTTGGCCTTTAACATATTTTGTGTCCTTGACACATTTTCTTTTCTTTGCTATGTATGTGGGCATATTTATGCAAGGTTAGTGAATATAATGTTGATTATTACTTGAAGTAAGGGCCAGACATGTGCAAAATTGTGAAGCAGGCAAAATTAATCTTTGGTGACCCCTGAATGTCCTCTTTTAGTGCTCCTGTCTTGCTTTTTCCTCCCCTGAATAAAAATTGCATCCATCTGATTCCCCACTGTTTAAGGGCTCCATTCTCTGGTAACAAAATAATCGGTCACAATGGGTGATGATGTTACTTCTGTACAGCATCATATTTTCTCTGGTTAGACCACCTTTGGTGTACAATGTTTTGTGTTAGAATACTTTGATTCAAGTCACAGCTCTACTATTTGCTAACTAAATGTCCTTGGGTAAATTCTTTGAAGTCTATGAGTCTCAGTTTGCTCATTTATAAAATGGTAATAATAATGTTTTTTTATGACCCATGTCACAGGGTTGTTGAGAGGGAATTACTTCATATTTGTATTATATAAACATAAACCATTATTACTGGATTCCATTAAGAAGAACAATAAAAATTAACACGTAATTGAAGGAGAACATCCACAGTACTGATTGAACTTGGTGCCATGCCATATAACTGAAGAAATAAGGCACGTTTAGCCTTTTTTGGAGGCAATATTTTAGCTATGATGAATGACGTATCTTGGTGGGTTAAGCGCAAACATATTTAGTGGGGGTGGGTCTTCAAGGACCTTCAAATACCATTAAGTAGGTGGGTAGGCGCTAGTTTCACCTCCAAATAAAGCCAATTTTGCTAATATAATTCATTCGATCTTAAAGGAATTTCTTCTGCTGATTTTGTTTCTGATCAATCCAGTTCAATTCACTTATATGTCAATGAAAAGAGGGAATAGCAGGCGTTATCCTTTTTGTTATTAATTCACATTGGGGTGTTTATACTAAAGGTTAGTCACATTGAGGAATCGTTCTTTCTGGTTCTGCAGTGCCACGGAGCATGGGAGATAGGGTGATTGCACCATTTGTATGAAGAAGAGTTAGGGTTTCAGCATGACCTCTTCTGTGATGTGGAAGCCAGAGGTTGATACCATCTTAACATTAAAACCATTAACTAGAAGAGATATTAACCTCTTTGGAGGGCTTTGACCCAGGAAGGTAGTATCTCAGACAATGCTTCTTTCCTAAAACAGATACATTCAGCGGTAGGGGGGTAATGGAAGGTGGTGAGGTATAGAAGAGAAAGCATATCCTCTCAGATGTTGTAGCCTCCCCTCCTTTAACAAGGTTGTGGATCCCATCAACATAAATCCACTACCCTGAGCCCAGCCACTCCTACAAGTACAAAAGCACCCAACTAGGGCAGATTGTACATCAAGTGCCTGTCACAGAGATCCACAGCACACAGGATGCCCAGGAGCAATGGTGCAATTAGTGGTGATGGCAAAATGGTTTGGACCAAAGGTCACATTAAGTTCACTATCTACTTCCCACCCCACTTCTATGCTGGAATAACTGAACTTGATTCCTACATAATTCCTGGCTAGGGATTTCCACCAGGAGCAGCAATGGTGATGTATGCTGAAGGTTCTGTACCTTATATCATCTCTCCTCCTGTTCTTTCCCTCTTCCTAACTAATTTATGAATTTTCCCCAGGTCCCTGAATTTCCAATGGCAAACTGGATTTCATCTTAAAACTTTTTTCCCTTTCTTGCACTTTCCATCTCCTCGAACTCATGACACCTGCCTGACTTCCTCCTAATGATACAGCTTCTCTGGCTACTCTTTCCAGCACATTACTTACGCTCTTAACTTATTGGACATGGTAAGGGAATTTTATTACTTCTCTCTCCCCTTTGCAACTTCCAGGCTCTCGCTTTACCACCATCACTCAGCAATCTCTCCTACTTGGAGGTTCATTTAATACATACTCATCACTCAATCTAAAGTCTGGTTGTTGTCTATACATGTACAGGACACCCTCCTTCCTTCCGCAATGAGTTTAGTTGCTTGTTCACAATCATTCTCTCATCTCCAACTCCTGCCTTCATTCTAGCAGATTTCAATGTAATGACACTCCATCTAATAATCTAACCTCCCAATTCCCATGACCTGCTCCACCCTACCAATTATGCACACAGATGGTTATACCCTTGATGTTTCTACTATCCAGAAGTGCTCCACATGCATGTTTATAAAGTCTGAAATTTCCTTATCTGATCACAGCCTATTATCATTCTATTTCTCCCTTTCTCTTGCTACTCTAAATCCTATTCTTCATCCTCTGCCTGACCTCCAATCCCTAGATCCCTCAGTTCTTTCCCACGCCACCAACTATGGGCTCAGCTCTCCGTTTTCTAGCTTTACCTCTTGCTAAACTAGTTCAATTCTATGCTGTCCTGTTATCTTGAGTCTCTTGCTAACTTATCCTATCCCATCTTGCCTTGCCCAGCATCAACCTTGGATTATATCCACTGTCTAATGCCTTTCCTCTTACTCATATGCTGCTTAATGAAGATGAAGAGAATCACCAAATCATGCTGAATGGGTTCATTACAGGTTTATGTCACATAATCACTATTGGATCCTCACCATATCAAGGCAATCCTTGCAGACTCCCCTAATCAATTGACTATTGTATTCACCAAAGAGGTTTTTCCAAACATTTCATCCCATGACCCCAACTTCTTTCTAGCTGAGAACTTTATTTTATATTTCTTTTCTTTTCTCTTTTTTTAGGCAATTGGGATTAAGTGACTTGCTCAGGGTCACTGTTTTATATTTCACTGAAAAAAACCTGAGGCTTTCTCAGAGATTTCCCCCATCTCCCCAGTTCCTAATTTTTCATTGTTCACATGACTTCTGTGACTATCTCTTCCACTCATTTCACATGAAGAGTTAGTCATTCTCCTTCTCAAGGCAAACTTCTCTACATGTACAAATGATGCCATTCCATCTCGTCTTCTCTAGCACATTGCCCTTTCTATCACCCCTACTGTCTTACCAATTGTCAATCCCCTCCCCTCCCTCATCTGGTTGCTTTACTACTGCCTACAAACAAACTTGTTTTCCCCATATTCAAAAACTTATCACTTGATTTCCATTTCCACTAGATATCTCTCCTCTTGTTTCTGGTTAAACTCCTTGAGAAGGCCTCCACTTCCTTTCCATTTAGTCTCTTCTTAACTCTTTGCATTCTGGCATCTGACTTCATCATTCAAACAAAAGTTCAGTCACCAAAGTTACTAATAATCTGTCAGTTTCCAAATTCAGTGGTCTTTCCCCAGTTTTCATCTTTCTTGACTTTGACCTCACTTCAGTCTATGATATTGCTAATCACCCATTTCTTCATACTCTCTAGGTTTTCATGATAATGTTCTTTCCTGGCTCTCCTCCTACCTGTCTGATTGCTTCTCAATATCCTTTGCTATCTCTTCATCTAGGTCATGCCTATTAACTGTGAAGGTCCCCCAAAGCTCTGTCCTGGGCAGTCTTCCCTTCTTTCTCTATTCTATTTCCCTTGGTGATCTCATCAGCTCTCACATGGTAGGTGCTTAATAAATGCTACTTGACTGATTAACTCACTATTTGCTTCTGCCTGCATTAATAAATGTATTTGTTTTTCAGTCATTTCCAACTCTTTGTGACCCATTTGGGATTTTCTTGGCAAAGATAATTTCCTTCTCCAGCTCTTTTATAGATGAGGGATTGAGGCAAAGCGGGTTAAGTGGCTTGTCCAGAGTCACACAACTAGTAAGTAAGTGTCTGAGGTCAGATTTTATCTCAGGAAGATAATTCTTCCTGGCTTCAGGCCCAGCCCTCTATCCACTGTGCCACCTAGCTGCACTAGTATAGTATAGATCAAAAGGAGGTGACTCTCCAGAAGTTTTCTGTGCTGGTGAAACCCCACCTGGACTATTGTGTCTAGTAGATCTGGATACAGTATTTTAAGGGGAGCATGGCTAGACTAGGATGTGACTAAAGGAAGGTCGTCAGGCCAGGGAGGAAACATGCAAACATATTGCTTTAGGAATAGCTGAAGTTACTAGAGATGATTAACCTAGAAAAAAAAAGAGAAGAATTAAGGGGGAGATATGATAGATGTCTCTAGATTCTTGATGCGCTATAAAGAGTAAGAGTCATTTAATCAAGTCAACAAACATTTATTAGGTACATAATATATTAATTAGCTACTGTGATAAGTACTGTAGAAACAGAAAGATAGAAACATTCTAATTCTCAAGGAGTACATGATCTAACATTAGTTATTCTGCATAGCTCCTGAAAACAAGAAAAAAGATTTATGTGGTTGAATGTTATTTTAAGAAGATGAATTTCATCTCAATAAAAGGAAAAGCATTTTGACAATTAGAACTGTTCAAAAGTGGAATGAGTTGCTTTAGTAGGTAGATCAGATAGACACTTCTAGAAACCTTCTCTTAATCAAGTTAGATGACCTGGGAGGGTCCCTTCTAATTCTAGAATTCTATGATTCCAGCTTTTAGTCTGAATTTTGAAGCTGCTTTCTCAATATAATCTCCAAAGAATGAAATACAGTGATTTATCTCAGACCAGTGCATCCTATCTGTAACAATTTTTAAAATTTTCACATGGATCACTCTCTCCTCATTGATTATCTTACATTTTCATTTCTAATCTCCTACTTAATTACGATTGTTTTCTTTTCCAGAGAGCTTTTTTGAAGTACATCTGACAAACGTCAATTGATTAATGACTGTAATTCTTATCTGACAAAATAATAAAAGGTCATTTTTATTCATACTCCCATTAGAGATTCAGTCCTTTAGCCTATTTGTGTTACCTCTCCACTTTGAAAGTGAGAGAGCAACAATGATAATTTTACTGACCGAAAAATCCAACCACTACCAAAATAAACCTACTCATGAATTTTGCTATTTTTATTTTTATACTGAGAGAGATGCTTTCAAGTCAAGTATATATGGTGCCAAATATAGAACATTTTGCTTTAGGACTCTCTCTGAGCTTGTACATTTTTACACAAATGAATGTGAATGCTTAAAATAAAATAAAATAAAAACCCACCTGCTCTTGTTATATTATATCCTGATCATAGGATCTTTAAGTGTCACAGATTTAAACTGAATTCAGACTTAACTGAATATATTTGAGTCACCTTGAGTTATCTAACAAACACTCTGAAAGTGTTATAAGTATATAGTGAAAAAAAGACTTTGGAGGATAGGATAAGTGTATTTAAGTATTTGAGGTAATTTGCTTGCTCAGGTTTACTTGACTACAAGTATTCAATCTACCGTAGTGAAACCAGGCTGCTATAAAATTAATCCATTCCAGGTTGTATGTGTCTATATCTCACCTTAAAGCAGCTTATTTATTTTATCCTTGTGTAGGATACAGAAGGACATGTCCACTATAATCTTACACTGGTATCTCACAAAGGATACTAAAGCACAGAAGTGGCCCTGACTTTCCAAAGGTTATCCTAAGGAAGGTAAACTCTAGAACAGCTGTGGGGAACCTGCAGCCTCAAGGCCACATGTGGCCTTCTAGGTCCTTGGGTGTAGCCTTCTGACTGAGTCCAAACTTATAGAACAAATCCTTTCATTAAGTGGATTTGTTCTGTGAAGTTTGGATTCAGCCATAAAGCCCTACTTGAGGACCTAGAGGGCCACATGTGGCCTCCAGGTAGCACGTTCCCCATGCTTGCTCTAGAAGATTCTAAAAGACTCGAAAGGCCTCAAGTATTAGCCCCAGGTTGGACTGTATTCCTGTCTTGTGAGAGCTAAGTCAGAAGCATTGAAAAAAAATCTATTTCTTACCCCCTTGGACCCATATAGTCAGAATAACTCAAAGTAGAAGTGGAAACTACATGATTCTATATCTTATCTATGAGACACTATATTTAAGAACTTAGTGCTATTCAAATTTTTTTTTTCTTCCTCTATCTATGAGATTGGATGGAGGACATCAGGAACCAGGGACTTTTGTCCCTAGCTGCTACCAATTTTCTGGGCAAGAGGCTTTGCAATTGTGTTTCACAGGCTATTCTTTGTGATAGTCCCTCAAAATTTATACTCATGTGTAGGCTTACCATTGTCCTGAGTTCCAGACCACATTTCCAACTGTTTATCTCTTCCAGGATGTCTAGATGATGCCCCATTGTCACTTCAAAAAAAATGTATCAAGTCAGACATTCTTCCTTCTGATGTCACTATCAGACCTGAGACCCTTTGGTACTCTCAGTTCTCTGGTCTCTATCTTGTGTTTAGCTTTCTCTGGACATCAACTTTAACTGAATCCTCGCATTTCTAACTATCCCCCTTTTAGAAACTTTAACTCAGTTTTTATAACCTGCCTTATTTGAAGACCCCTCAACTCATAGACTTACTCATTCACCTCAATGAGGCCTTAAATGGGTGTTTCAAAAAGTACATAATACATAATTATTCCCCATTCCCACATCCCAGCTAATGATTTTTGTACCTGTTAGAAACATAATCAAAATTCCCCCCCACAATTGTCTCATTCTTTAACCTAATCAGGTTGATTAGGTTCTCCTGATCAATCTCCTAAACTAATAATGGTAACAACTAACCACATAGCACTTCAATTTGTGCAAAGTGATTTGTATATCTTATCTTTTGATCTTTGCAACAGCCATTTGAGATAAGTTCCAGAGGTATTATCATTCCCATTTTACAGATGAGAAGACTAAGGCTGAGATATATAATGTGATTCCCCTGGAGTCACACAGCAAGCAAGTGTCTGAGATTCAATCCAACCTCAGGTTTTCCTGACTGGAAATTCAGAATTCTATCTACTCTACCTGGAATTATAAGAACTTGCAAGATACAAAACCAACATTTCACCATTGCACCACCAAATATATGGAAAATGACACTTGGAATGGAGATTTAAGAGAAATTTATCCAATGAGAATAATGGCAGGAATGTTTCAGAACTGCTATTCTTAAACCTTTTCTCATCATGATGAACTTATTTGCCAGTCTGGTGAAACCTATAAGAGAGAATTCTCAGAGTAATGTTTTAAGAGTGTAACAAAACACCTAGGATTACAGAGGAATTCAACTGTAAGAAATACAATTATCAATTTGAAAAACAAGTTTGTAGACCCCAGGTTAGAACCTTTGAGTTTTGGAAGAATTGTGAGGGGATGGAAAAGGAAGAGAGAAAGGAAGATAAATGTTTAAAGATTTTAGTACCTAACAACTGCCTCCTCTCATCATTAAGATCTCTGTGGATAATGTCAAATAATCTCTCTGAGAACTGGATCATGTGGCTGTATCATATGACTGGATCATAGTCAAGAAATAATTAACCTATAGTCTACCAATAAACACCAAATGAATAAATAAATTAATTATAACTTTTCAGGAGTTGGTAGTCACCAGGTGCTTCTCTATTCCTTCATTCCTTCACTATATCTTCCTTTCTCTCTCTTACCCTCTATCATCTCCCTCATTCTTCTTCCTCTATCCTCTTCTTCTTCTTTCCCCATTCTCTTTCCTCTTTTGCTTTCTTTTTAATTTTCCCCTCTCCTTGTGTTTCTCTCTCTTTTGCTTCTTCCTTATCTTCCTCTTCCTCTTTCTTCTCTTTTCTTTTTCTTCCCTCTTCCTCCCAATGATGTATGTCTATCTGTTCTCTTTCCATCATTTTCTCTCTCCCCCTTTTTTCTTCTTCCCTTCCTTTCCCCCTCTCTAGAACTTTCCCTTCCTCTTTATTCACTTTATGACCTTAGGTCCCTCCCCTTCATTCTCTCTGCAAATTCCAAGCCTAGAGTTTGCAGAGAGATTGAAGTATGTATGCTTGGGGAATGTTGCTTACTTGATAGCCAAGGCTCCAAATCCTCCAGTTCAGTTTCTCTTTTAACTTCTTTTTAAAATTTTATTTTATTTTTAATTTATGGAACAAAAAGAACATTTTCATAGCATAGTGCAATTAAAAAATAGGTGATTGCACATGAAACTGCAAATCTACTATGCATAACTTGTTATTTCTTTCAAATATACAACAAAATTATCATGTAAATTTCTTTTTTTCCTTTTTTCTTCCCTCTCCCTCTGTCCCCCATCCTAGAAATGATTACCATTAGACATAAATAAGTATATATGTAAAATTATTCTATACACACTTCTGTTTATCAGTTCTTTCTCTGGATGCAGATGGTATCTTTCTTCATATGTTCTTTATAGTTAATTTGGGCATTTATAATAGACAAAATAACCTATTCACTCAAAGTCACTCTTAAAACAATATTGCTGTTATTGCATACAATGTTGTCTTGGTTCTGCCCATTTCACTTTCTTATGTTGTGCAAATCTTTCCATCTTTATTCTAAAATGCTTGAGCTGATAATTTCTTATAGCACAGCAATATTGCATCACAATCATATACTACTACTTGTCTAGCCATTCCCCAATTGATGAGCATCCACTCAATTTCCAGCTCTTTGCCACCACAAAGAGAGCTGCTATAAACATTTTAGAATATAGGATCCTTTCCTTTTTCCCTAATCATCTTTGGAAAGTTACCAAAAGTAACTTGCTCTCTCCTTTAACTCATGCTCCCAATGTTGCCCTAGCACTATAGTCCCAACAATCCAGGACTACCTGCTTATAACCCTTAGTGCTGACATAGCCTAGATCAATAACAGAGGGAAGAAACCACTAAACTCACAATTTTCAAAAAAGCAGGCAAATATTTTCAAATGTAAAAAGGGTGAAACTTTAATTTTCAGACAAAAATGATTTTCTAATATAGATTGTCTTTCCATTCATTTTAAAATAAAAATATATTTCAAGAATTTGCCTATCAAAATAATAGTGATAGTGATAGTCTTCTTCTACAGCAAAATTTTTATCAATGTAATCATGGAGATAAGGCATATGATTTTATAATGCAATTTTCATCTTTTCCTTTGTCTTGATGTTTTAGGGGAAATTAAAATCTTAGGACAGAAAAAAAAAACTTCTCAGGTCTTCTTCCTACTTTCACGGTCTCTGTCTCTCTCTCTGTCTCTCTCTCTCTGTATTTCTGTCTCTCTCTGTTTCTGTCTATCTCTGTGTCTATCTGTCTACCTCTCTCTCTCTCTGTCATCACTACTTGAATGAGGATTTTAAAACATTAAAGTTGCACCTTGATTTTATCAAAGACATTTAAGGTTATACTGCACTTGTATATGACATCATTGCTTGTTGATGAATAGCCCACTATCTCCCCTCTGGAAAATCTCACAATTTTTAGGGGATTGATTGTACTGCAGTTACTGAATTATAGTCTATTGGAATATGAACCACAGTGGTCAAAAGGAGATACCACTGTTCAGTGACAAGTCAGTAATGAAATATGCTAATGGACTTTAGTTTTGTGAAAGGACTCATAATATGATAGCTATTGTCACTATCCAAAAAACTAGCTAGGCAACTATATCTAAATTACTGACATGAATGCTGCGACACATATGATTCAGGCTTCTCCACCCCCAATTACACCCCAAGGATTCTGGGTTTACATAAACTAGATACCATGCTGGGGCCTGATCTTCAAAAATGTATTTCTTTGGCTCACCCCACCCCAGAGTAGAAGTTAGAGTTGCAAGGTCCCCAAATCCTTTACGGTCAATCAGTGCATCATATGAGTTTTGTTGTTACAACAATATCTAGTATTCATATAGCTCTTAAGCATGTGCAAAGTCCTTCACACATATTATGGCATCTGCAATAACACATTAAGCTTGGGATAGCTTTTATTCTATTTACCACAAGAAATATATAGGAAAGGACTCAACAAAGCCCATGATCAAATATAGAAAAATAAAGAGCTCAAATAGACAAGAAGACTCATTAGAATCTCCTCAGAAGGTAAATACTTCAAGGCATGCTGAACAAATACTTTGTTTAGACTCAGCTTTGCACCAGCAGCATCAGAGCAATTCATAGTAATATCAGTTAAAGTTTGCAAGGTCTGGATTTCTTCACGTCTCAAGGGATGGTGTTAGAATGTAAGTTCGTTGCAAGTTTGAATTGTTTCATTCTTTGTACTTCTACTTTGCACTGCCTAGGTCCTAACAAACGGTAAGTATTTAATTCATCCATCTGGATAACAGGCCACAGAGCAATAAATATAAGAGTAATCTCAGGAGCAGGATATGATATTTGAAATACATATTCAAAACCCATCAAAATTATTAGAAGAATGCTATAGCAGTGATGATGATGATGACGATGGCAGCTTGATCTATCATTGACTCAGTTCTATAGGTACAGTAGCACCTTCAAAGGTAAGAAGGGATACAGCCAGGAATTATGCTACTAAATGATGCTTAACAACTGATTCTCTGGAACATACGCATGTATGCATAAACATTTATATATACACACACACACATTATATATATTCATCTATATGTATGTATATGTGTGTGTGTTTCTTAAACTAGTATTTTTGACTTTTAAAATGTTTTTTGTGCAGTATCTCATAAATTTATTTGGGAAGGTATTTAGGCCTCCAAGAAGCACTGAAATGATAGATAACTTCATTGAGTAAATGAAGTTATATATATACTTCGTATGAGTAAATCATAGTCATAACATGGCAGAGTTGGAAGAAACTTTAGGGATAATTTAGTCAATCCCACATGCCTCCTTTTAAATATGAAAAAACTGAGGTCTGAGGAAGTTGCGGTGACTAGCTCAAGTACACAATTAATTATTAGGCAAAGCCTAATTCTGGGAATTTAGTGGAGTAGGTCAGAAATTTCCAGGCTCTCCAGATTTCCTTCACAAACAGATAGAAAATTGTCACAAAATGAATGTGGAACAGCAAAAATAAAGAGTTAAGCAGTTGTCCTCCTAAGATACCTTGGGGGAATTCTCCAGGGGCTGAGGTTTGTTCTGAGTAAAATATAAACACTTCCAAGCTGACTCCACTGAGTTAACAAATAGTAGGCTGTAGTTGCTGATTGCCGAATTATCAGTGCAAACATTTACATCTCAAAAATCAACATATTCTACAGATTGGGAGTTGATTTATTATTTTATTGATTGTCTGGACTTGAGAAAGTGATGGAGAAAATATTAATGCAGACTAAACTTTAAAAGTTTCGATTCCCCCCAGAGAGTCAGTTGTTAAACATTTACCAGCACCCTATTACAAAAATGTCATGTAAACAAATGATTGGTTGTTGTCCTTCATTTCTGAAAAGGACCAAAATGACAACACTATGTTAGGGTCAAGGTACAGCATGTCCAACCGTGGCTGATTAGACTCTGGAGGCTCTACCACAGGTTGGGAACAAATAGTCCATATGAACATTTGGGATAGAGATGTCTCTAAATTTGTGCATCTCATGTTTCTTTTGAGCTACCGCAAGTCTGCTTTGCTCAAAGAGCACAGAGCCTTCTTTGATGTGTACTGCAATGGTGGGCAGTCCTGTGCCGGTGTCTCCCATGTCTCACAATCAATTCTAAAGCTCTTAACAGAGATCTTGAGAGTGAACAAATACTATGTTACCAGTAGAATGTGATCAGGGCCAAAAAGATTCCAAAGAAATTGCTCCAAGAAAACATTAGTGAAATCAATTTTAACTGGAGAGATCAGCAAGGGTTTTGTGGAAGAGGTATTTAAGTTGGCCTTGAATGAAGAGAATGATTTCAACAGACAGAGATGTAGAAGGAATATGTTCTAGGCACAGGGGATAGTCACAATGTTCTGTGACACCCTCTACATTATAACTAACATGGTTCTCAAGAATTTGATGTCTGATACTCTTTCTCCATTCAGAAAGCCTAAGAGGATAAGAAGAAGCAGAAAGCATCACCATTGAGTGCTGAAATCAAGGCACTGTGAGATTGCACTTACTCATCAAATAAGGCAGTGAAGTATTTGAAGGCCTAGAATCTTATCAAAGATATACATTTTTGAGGTGCTTATCAAGAGTTCATAGAAAAGTAGGATTTTGAACTGAAATAGACTTTAAAGGATTTCTAGTCTATTTTTCCATTTTTCAGATAAAGACATATATTATTTGCCATGGGCCTAGGAGAATTGGAATTTGAACTGAAGGCCTCTGAATCCAAATTCCATTATTCATAGAGTTAGAACCAGGTGGGTTCTAAAGTTCTTCTAATCTAGTTCCCTTATTTTATAGATCAGAGGTTATAGATTTAAAGTTAGAAGAGACCTCAGAGGCCATCAAATCCATTTCCCTCATTTTACAAATGAGAAGACGGTAAAAGATTTGCCCAATATCATACAACTAGGTTGTATCTGAGGCAGATTTTTGAGTCCGGGTCATCCAGACTCATAGTTGAGCAAGCTATGCTTTATGCAGGCTGTTTCCCACAGAAGTGAAATGACTTACCCTGGATCATAGAGGTACTAAATAGGAGTACCAGGATTCAAACCCATGTCTTTGAACTCCAACTCCAGTGCTTTTTATAGTACTATTGAAGATTTAGCTTGATGACCCCAGCGCTTCTCTTACAGCAGAGATGTCGTGTATGTCCTGAGGGCTCCATGCAGTCCTTGACACTCTCCAGTGTAACCTGAACAAGATGAAAATGTAATTGGGAAACATTGAACAAAATAAATAAAAATACAACAAAACATAGAAAATTTATTTTAAAATTAAGTCAATATGCTGCCTGAAGGGATCTTTATGTACAGATTGGTGGGCCCCCCTATTTCTATTTGAGTTTGACACCACTGTGTTAGAGCATTTACAGGAACCAGATGTATTGAGAACCAGTTATCTGGTTGCCATTGTGGAGAAGGGAACGTGTGTAGCCTATCAGAACACTGGTTGATGTAGTATAACTGTTGCACCTGTAATGTTAAGGCCTGGATTTTGCTAACCTTGTATTAATGGCGTGAATTCACTACTCTTGGGGCTAAGGCTAATGCTACTCCAGAGTCTAAATCCAGTATGCCCCAGAATTATGGACAGATACAGGCTAGAACTCACTATATGAATTGTACTAGCACAATTTCATCCCTAGAGAAAAGCTATATGGTAGAAGCCTTGAGCATGTGACCCTATATCTACAGAATGAATTCAGTTTTCTCTAAAACTACAACAACAATCGATAACCAAGTATTTACTGAATATCTACTGGGGGACAGGGAAGTGAATAAATAATTATATAACTCCTACTATGTTCCAGGCACTGTGGCAAGTGCTTTACAAACATTATCTCATTTGATAATATGACAACACTGTGCTAGGCACTAGGGGAAAAAAACCCAACAACAACCTAATAATAACTATCATTTACACAGCACTTAAAAATTTGGAAAGCGTTTTGTATATATTATCTCATTTGAGCTACACATCAGCCTTTGATGATGAGGAAACAAGTGTGAGTTGCCCAAGGTCACACAGATAGTAGGTATCTGAAGTATTAATTCAAACCCAGCTCTTTATTCTAAATGTAGTGAGCTATCTTCTGGGCCAAGCATCCTCTCAAACAATGATTTTTTTGAAAAAAAAATTACTTATTTACTATTTTCAAAACACTGTGCTAGGTACTAAGGGAAACAGTTTATTATTTGAAGGAAACAACTCATACTTACCTTGTGAGATGAGCAGTGTAAATTTCATTGACTCCATTTTATTAATGAGGAAACTGAGACTCAGACAGGCTAAGTGTTTTGGCTGGAGTGAAACAAGCTAATAAGTATCAAAGCTGAGACTAAACCCAAACCTCCTGTCTCCAAGTCTAGTGCTCTTTTTTTCCATTATGTCTCATTATAAAAAGCTAATTTGAACCCATCCCCTACTTTTTTATTTGTAGGATATTCTACTTCTCGATGACAGAAGAAATTAAAGTAGATCTTCCTCATATTAGATAGAAGTCTTAAGGGAAGACGTGGACAAGAGTTATATAAGAAGTCATACAGGCAAGCATGGATGGATTGTGATGTGTACTGTTGGAGTGGATCAGATTAATGAAATCACAGATCTATTTCAGTATTTGAGTACTAAAAGATTTAGCTCTGCAATTAATTTAAAGATATAATTATCAGAACCATCACAAACACATAGAGACTATTAAGACATAGCACTGGACTATCTTATAACCAGAGGTAGCCTTGGAACTGACATTTTGCTAACTCCAAGTTTAATACCACAAATCTACATTGAACGTCAACAAGATGAGTGGATGGGTAGGACAGACTGTGGGTGGATAGGAAATGTGTGGATGGGTTAGAGAAGTCATTGTGTGCTGCTAGTGTGCTTTATAATGACTCTTTATTAAAAGCAAAATTATTGCACTTGTCCCTTGAAGTTTAAGGCATTCAAAACATTTCAATCATTCCTTGAAAGCAACAATGCTGTGAGGTTCACTTTGTATCATGGTGTTTGATGGGTGAGGGGATGCTAATGTTTTCAACCAGGGTATATTAAATCTGCCTTTCAAGATTTTGGAGAACTGTCAGCTGGGAATGCAAATAACTCTTCAGATAGACTTTTCACTTCTTTCTTAGAGTATAGAATAGAAATAATTAAATGACTGCATGTTTCCCCAAATCTATTGATGCCTACAGGTCATAGCAGTCACCCTCCCTCCTGTCAGATTAGGATGGGCTAATTATTCAGTATTCTAGATTCTATTTATTCCTGGAGAGTAAGGCTGCAGGCACAGAAGACCATGAAATAGTCTATTCAGCCTGGCTTAAAGATTAAATGTATCACAAGTGTTATTTTTAATGTCAGTAGTTAAAGAACTACTCAAAGGAGGGAAATACTGGTTAGAAACTTGCTGCAGGGTTTGCATAGTAATGTCTGGTTTCCTAGGACTATAGCCAGGCACTAGATACTGCTAATTGAGTTGTGAAACCTTCTGAGAGGGCAGACTTACAAATATTTTTGCTCCAGGCATGGAGGAAATTCTGTTGGCGTAGAGCAACGAGGTCGAGATTTCAGAGCTTGCAAATTACAACTAGTGCAGCCTGGTATAGCAGGAGATGGGGAAGACAGCTTCAGGCTAATATACTCCAAGAATTATTTAGACAACTGAAGACAGTTGTCTCTCCTTCTTTGATTTCCTTTTGTGGGCACTGGAGAAGGTATGCCTTATTGCTGTGAAAGATATAAGCCTGCCAGAGAAAATTCATAAGGGAGAAGCATCAGAGAAAAATAAATATAGTACAAAAAGAAGGAATGAAAGAAATAACTCTTAATTAAATATAAGGCTGGATCTCTCATTGAGAAGCTTGAATTATAGCTCGATAGCTAGAAGGAATCTGAAAGTCATCTAATTTAACCTCTCTTTTTACAGATGAGGAAACTGAGCCCTGGAGAGTGACTTACTCAAAGTCACTTGAGCAACTAGGTAGCACAGTTGGATAGCATGAGGAACTGGAGTCAGGAAAACCTAAGTCTCAGACTAGCTGTGTGACTCTAGTAGAGTCACTTAACCTTTGTTTTTCTGTTTCTTCATCTGTAAAATGGAGATAATGTTAGCATCCACCTTCCGGAGTTGTGAGGTTGTATGTAAAGTGGATTTGTTATTCTTTCACAGATACTAATTCCCAGGATCCGTGGCCATCAACAATCTCACTGAGCTTGAGTATCATTATGTAACCAAAATAACGTATATATTTCTGCTTAAGTCATAAACACCCATTGCACCTGCACTATGCTAAGTCATCATGATATTGCTGACATTAATGTAAACTTGTGAGGTTATTGTGGGCAAATTGCTTTCTTTCAGTGCTCCTCTATAAATCAAGTGAGCACTGGTCAATAGGTGGGGATTTGTGAATGCTGTGCTTCTCTCAACTGGCTCCCACTGAGACTTAGAGGAGTGTTGTAGGAGCTGAAGCTCCTACTCTGTATATTCTCACCAGCCCCTGTGAGAAGAGTAATTAGGGGATCCTGTAGGACTTGGTGCTTCCATTATAAGTAGCCCTTGAGAAGAATAAAGTAATTAACCCTTCATTATGTCTCCGAGGCTGTCCAGATCAAGAACTCAAAAGCTCCTGTGGTACAGAGGTTCAATTGAGGTAATATTTGTTAAGCCCTTTGCGAATTTCAAAGTGCTATATAAATGTTAGTTATTAAAGTCACATAGACAGGAAGTGGTGGAACAATGATTCACACTCTTGTCCTGTAACTCCAAGTTCTCTCTCTCTTTTTTAAAATTTCCCCTGCATCCCACTGCCTGTGACATATAATACATCAGCCTCTGGGTTATACCACATATCAAGGAAATGAGAATATGGGGTAGTCATTTGAGCAATGGATACTGAGTAATCCCAGGCCAAAAGGCAAGAGTCTTGTCTGTACCCTATGAAGGTTGATTTTTCTGCCATTGATTTATCTTTCTTCCTTTTTCTGCAAGCAATTTAATGGGTTGGCAGCTCTCACTGCCATGAGTGAGACTAAAACCACTCAAACAAAAAAAAATAGCTGAAAAACTTCAAAGGAAACACGGAGATTGTGAATTTACCCATTAGAGTGGAGAACATGATTGGGTTTTTCCTTATAAGATTATTGTAATCATAAATGTGATTAGAACACTCAACATTGGCACCAGAAAATCATTCATCCTTCTTAAGGTTTCATTTAATAATGTTCAGCTGTAAACTCAGCTGCTGCTGAAAAATCCCTAAAGGAAAACATTGCTTTCCTAATTCATTATAAAATGATGCTTTAATAACAAAACAAAAAAAAAAAACATGGGGGCACTTTTTTGGAGACCTAGTTTGGCAGGCTTTCAGTCTGTCTTAAGATGTTTACTGAAAATTTTGGGAAGACTTGGTAGTTCTATGGAGAAATCAGGCTACTTTCAAACCACCCATTTAGAGAATGAGCTTTTTCCCTGGAGAATGCAGACAGTCTGAGGGGTAGATGTAAGGGGAGGGAAAATAATACAAGAATAGTTTCTCAGAGATCACGCACTACTTGCTTAATTTTTTTTTCTGGAAAGGTGTCCAAATACTTCAATGAACTTAAAATGTCCTTGTTCCAAAAAAACTGTGTTCATCTTGTCTAGTACCTCCCATGTTAGCTTTTCTATTTTGTTTCCCTCACCAAGACTCTTACATTGTTCTCTGACCTTTGCTTTCTCTTCCCAGTGACCCATCTGGAAACAATAGGGGAAAACACATCTTCTCTACTCCACATAGACCAGTTGGACCATGACATAAGTGAAATAAATCAAAGATGAATTTTCTGGATTTGTAAGGCAACTGATGCAAGGCTAACAGGAACTCACACATTATGTGAATAGCTCCAGGAAGACTTCCTAAAGGCAATCAATTCCATTCAACAGCGTTTATTAAATGCCTTTCTATATGGAAGCCACTGTGCTGCTAGACAAGGATGATGCAAAATGGCAAAAACAATATAGCCCCTAAACTAAAAGAGGGAGGAATAAATGATAATAATAATAATAATAAATAAATAAATAAATAAATAAATAAATAATCCAGCAGGGGGGAATAAAATGTGTGGAACAAAAAAAAAAAAAAAAAAACCAAAAAAACGCAACAACCCTGCAAATCAAGTTAAAATGCAAATAAATACAAAAGTGGAGTCCAACAGAATAAGTAACCTGGAAGATTCAAGAAGGGGGAAAGGATCACTTTTCCTCACTAAACAAAAAAATAATTACCTCCACGAAAGCTGAGGAGAGCATAGAAGGAGAATTGTAGCATCATAGATTTAGAGCTTGAAGGAACCTCAAGGTCATATTTTTCTAATCCCTTCATTTCACACATAAGTAAACTGAGGCTAAAAAGAGGCAAAAATGATTTGCTTAAGGCTACACAGGTAGTAAATAGCAGAATGAGAATTTGAACCCTAGTCATCTGAATCAAAATCTGGTGTTCCTTTCACTTTCTCAGACTTTGGGAGAGTTTCACTAGAAAGACATGGGGCAACTTTAGTTCTAAGCACAGAAGATGGTGAGCATAAAGTCATTGAAGCAAGGGTTGGCAAGATAAGATAAAGGGGAGGCCAGTGGTATAGTCTAACTGGAACATGAAGTAGGAAGGGAGTACTGTGAAAGCAAGACTGCAAAGTTAGGCTGGAAGTAGACTATGATTTTAAAAATTTCAGCATCTGAGTTGGAAAGGCCCTCTGAGCTCACATAGTCCGGCCTCCCTCCTTATTTGGGAACTGCTTCTAAGGATGGACATCCAGCCCCTATTTGAAATCTTTGAAGGGGGTGCATAGTATAATTGGGCACAATACTGTAGATGCTATCTCACATAGTCATGCTGTTTTCACTTGGGTGAAGTTTTTTTTTTCAGGGTTTTTGTTGTGGGAACAGATGAGGCCACATAGTACCAAATTGAAGAGAAACAGCAGAGAGAGAGAGAGAACATTACTGTACAGTAAAGTTAACATAGATGTTTTTTTCTGGAATATAGATTTATTTCAAAATTCTTTATGTAAAACTGAATTGCCATAATGTGAATTTACATAAAGCAAGAACTGTATGTATTGCCTTTTCCCTCCCCAAGGCTAGTTTGCTATGCCTCTTTTATGGCAAGTTAAGATTACACTCACTTTTTTTGGCCTACCCATCATACTGTGAACACATACAGAGTTTGCAGTCCCTAAAACTACAATATTTTTTGTTTGTTCAACCTCTGCATAGAGATTTTTTTTCCATATCATAGTTGTGAAGTTGATTTTCAAAGTTGTTGGGGGCGGAGCCAAGATGGCACAGGGAAAGCAGTGACTGTCTTGAGCTCTCTCCCAAAGCCCTCCAAATACCTAAAAAAATGGCTCTAAACAAATTCTAAAGCAGCAGAACCCACAAAAAGACAGAGTGAAACAAATTTCCAGCCAAAGAAAGCCTGAATGGTTGATTGGAAAGGTATATCACTCTGGGCAGGGAAAGGAGGGCAGTGCGGTGTGGGTGTGCAGGTTGCAGCAACCCTGGAGCAGGCCTCAGAGGACTGAATTGCAGGCAACTGTGGCGGTTTCCAGACTTCTCAACCCCTAAACACCAAAGACAACTTAGAAGATCAGTGGGAAAAGTCTGTGACTGCGGTGAGAGAGGAGCTAGGTCTCAGCTACAAGTCTGGAGCGTGGCCCAGGGCCTCAGCTTTTTCCTGAGCTTCAGGCCCACAGACTGAGGGGGAATCGAGTAGCTGATCAGAGGGGGATTGCAGGGATCTCTTTGCCAGTGCTGAGGCAGGAATCTCTTGCTTTACCAGTACTTGGATCTGGGTCACAGTTCTGGGTGGCGATCCTGGGGCGAGGAGGAATGCTGGTGTGGTGGAGCTTGTTGTGGTGGTGGAGAGGAAACACCTCACCCCTTATCATACCACGTTGGAAGAACTGAAAATTTTCAGGTCCCTAGAAGTACCTATGAAAACAGCTATACAAACCCCCAAAGCTTGGGACAATACACTCTTCACATTGGAAGCAGACTTTTACCTTAACAAAGAGTTTAAAACTCAAGTAATTGGCCGGGATCATGAGTAAGCAGCGCAAAAAAAAGTCAGGCTATATTATCTTACTTTGGTGACAAAGAAGATCAAAACATACAACCAGAAGAAGACAATGAAGCCAAAGCTCCTACATCCAAAGCCTCCAAGAAAAATATGAATCAGTCCCAGGCCTTGGAAGAGCTCAAAAGGGATTTTGAGAAACAAGTAAGAGAAGTAGAGGAAAAACGGAGAGTGATGCAAGAAAATCATGAAAAACAAGTCAACAGCTTGCTAAAGGAGACCCAAAAAAATACTGAAGAAAATAACACCTTAAAAAATAGCCTAACCCAAATGGCAAAAGAGGTCAAAAAAGCCAACGAGGAGAAGAATGCCCTAAAAAGCAAAATTGACCAAATGGAAAAGGAAGTCCAAAAGCTTACTGAAGAAAAAACTTCCTTAAAAATCAGATTAGAGCAATTGGAAGCTAGTGACTTTATGAGAAATCAAGACACTGTAAAACAAACCCAAAAGAATGAAAAAAAAGAAAACAATGTGAAATATCTCATTGGAAAAACAACTGACCAGGAAAATAGATCCAGGAGAGAGAATTTAAAAAGTGTTGGACTATCTGAAAGCCACGATCAAAAAAAAGAGCCTAGATATCATCTTTCAAGAAATTATCCAGGAAAACTGTCCTCATATTTTAGAACCAGAGGGCAAAATAGAAATTGAAAGAATCCACTGATCTCCTCCTGAAAAAGATCCCCAAAGGAAAACTCCTAGGAAAATTGTAGCCAAATTCCAGAGTTCCCAGGTCAAGGAGAAAATATTACAAGCAGCCAGAAAGAAACAATTCAAGTATTGTGGAAACACAATCAGGATAACACAAGATTTAGCTGCTTCTACATTAAGGGACCACAAGGCATGGAATATAATATTCCGGAGAACAAAGGAGATAGGATTACAACCAAGAATCACCTATCCAGCAAAACTGAGTATAATCCTTCAGGGGAAAAAATGGTCATTCAGTGAAAGAGAGGACTTTCAAGCATTCTTGATGAAAAGACCAGAGTTGAATAGAAAATTTGATTTTCAAATACAAGACTTGAGTGGAACATGAAGAGGTAAACAGGAAAGAGAAAATCATAAGAGACTTACTATGGTTGAACTGTTTACATTCCTGCATGGAAAGATGATATTTGTAACTCATGAGACCTTTGTCAGTATTAGGGTAGTTGGAGGGGAAAAACTATATGTACATATATATAGATATAGATAGAGAGATAGAGGGTACAGGGTGAGTTGAAAATGAAGGGGTCATATCTGGAGAATAAAATTAAGGGGTGAGAGAGGAATATACTAGGAGAAGGAGAAAGGGAGAGGTAGAACAGAGTAAATTATCCCACAAAAAAAAAAACCCAGGAAAGAAAAGGTTCTTACAGTGGAAGTGAAACAGGGGAAGGTGAGAGGGAATAAGTGAATCTTATTCTCATAGGATTTGACTTAAGGAGGAAAAAACATACACACTTAATTGGGTGTGGAAATCTGTCTTCTCTACAGGAAAATGGGAGGAAGGGGACAAGAGAGTAGGGGAATGATAGAGAGGAGGGCAGATTCAGGGAGGGAGTAATCAGAAGCAAACACTTCTGAGGAGGGACAGTGTCAAAAGAGAGAATAGAATAAATGAAGAGTGGAATAGGATTAAGGGAAATAGAGTTAGTTTTTCACAGCATGTCTACTATGGAAGTGTTTTGCATAACTGCACACATATAAGCTATATTTAACTGCTTGCCTTATCAATGAGGGTGGGTGGGGAAGGAGAAAGGGAGAAAATTTGGATCCCAAAGTTTTAAAAACACATGTTTAAAAAAATGTTTTCATATGCAACTGGGAAATAAGAAATACAGGAAATGGGGTACAGAAGTCTATCCTGCCCTACAGGAAAATTGAAGGGGAAGGGGTTAAGAGAAGGTGGGGGAGAGATAGAAGAGAAGGTAGACTAGGGGAAGGGGTATTTAGAATGCATGGCATCTTGGGGTGGGGGGAGGGACGAGATGGGGTGAAAAATTTGGAACTCAAAATCTTGTGGAAGTAAATGTTGAAAGCAAAAAAATAAATAAAAAATAGCATTAAACAAAACAAAACAGACAAACAAACAAACAAAAAATGTTGTGTAAGACTTTATGTTAATTAAATATCATCTTGTTAAGTCTGGCCTAATATTCTGGCTTGTCAAGACCTTTTTGGATCCCGATTCTGTCATTCAATGTGTCATCTGTACCTTTTGGCTCTGTCATCTGCAAATTTCACAAGCATTACATTTATACCTTTATGCAGATTATTGATACAAATTTAAACAGTACAGGGTCAAGCACAGATACCTTAAGTATTCCACCACAAACTTCTTTTAATTTGATATTGGTCCATTAAGGGCTATTCTTTGGGTCCAGACCAGGCTTGCACAACATATGGCCAATGGGTGCTCACCAAAGTATTTCATCAAAGGGTGGTTGGCAAAAATATAGAGGATGTAGAAGACGGTAAATATATAACAAGTGCTTTGTCCATGCCCTGCTTAACCCATCTTCCACTAGTCACTTTTGGGCCCATCATGTAAGTTGGTAGGTGGGTTGCCTCTGTGCACTCTCTCCTGTTTCCACGTGACCCACGACAACCAACTATTGTCAGTCTGTTTTTAGTATGAGAGAAGTGACTTCATGATAAATTAAAAAAAAAATTAAGAAAAAAGTGCAATTAATTGAAAATAATTGAAATTTCCTTTTTAAAAATATGGTTTATCTGCAAAATAGATTACTTGGAAAGTGAGCTGTTAAAAACCTATCTGTGGCCCAAAGAAGTTTAGCTTATTTTAATTTTGGCCCCTATCTACTGCCAAGTTGTACAGGTCTGGTCCAAACATTCAACCAGTTCTGGAACTATCTAACTATACTGTTGCTTAGTCCAAATCTCTCCTTTTCCTTCATAAAATTAGTATGATAGACTAGTTAATTGCTCATTATTGGATTCCCCCCCCCCCAAATTTCCCTTATTCTGGGTTTCATCTTCTGCTCCTCTCTCTTGCTGACCTCCTATACCTAATTAGTTGCAAAATCTCCTAATTTCTTTTTCAGCAACATCTAATTGCACATATCCTTTTCTTTTCCCTCATGCTGCCACTTCATCTCTCACCTACACTATTCAGCAAGTCAAGACAATAAACATTTGCTACATGCTTATTATTTGCCTCATTCTGTGTTGCCTTCTAATTGGTGTCCTTGCCTTGTGTCTTTCTCCACACCAATCCATTCTTCACATAGGTACAAAAATAATTTTTCTAAATCATTGCTTTGACCACATCACCCCTTTACTTAATAAACACATTGACTCCCTATTACCTCGAGGATTAAATATTAACTGCTCTGTTTGGTGTTTAAAGTTCTTCACAACCTGGCCACTTCTACCTTTCTGATCTTCTTATATTCTCCTATCCCCCTACACCTCTCTTTCATTCATGCTACAATCCAATCATACTGATCTGCTTGCTATTCCTCACACATGACACCTCATTTTCTATCTCTGTCTTTGTATTGGATCTTCCCCATTCTTAGAATGTTTTTGCTTTTTATTTTTGACTCTTAATTCTAAGAGTCATTCATCTGACTTCATTTAAAACTCAGCTCAAATTCTACCTTCTCTAGGAGGTCTCCCAGTCCCTCAAACTGCTAGAACCATAGCCCTCTAAGGTAACCTTCCATTTACTATGTGTTTATCTAGTATGTTCTGATTTATGTATGTTGTCTTCTTAACTAGAACTAAAAACTCTTTGAAGACAAGGACTGATTTTGTCTTTCTTTTGTATGCTTAGCACTTAACAAGTGTGCCTAACACATAGTAAGTGCTTAATAAATGCTTAATTATTGATTGATTGTTTACTATATTATTTGCTAGTTTACCAGTTTAGAAATGCATGTGAAAAAAAGTAAATGAAGTTAGTTAGATATAATCTGTCCTTGATGTAGTCATCCAAGCTGGATCTTTGTAATTACTGCTTCCATTTCTAGATGTTCACTAATCATCACTTTAGTAACAAATTCAAGAATCTTTCCAGAAATCAAAGCTAAGCTTACTGGCTTAAAAAGTGAAGAATTCACTATTCCCTTTTCTGAAAATCAGAAGAGCATTTGCCTTTCTCCATTCATGTCATACCTTTCCCACTCTCTGTGCTTCAGTAATCATACCCAGCATTTCTTACAGTACCATGGGATATAGTTCATGTAGACTTGTTAACTTGAACTTGTAAAGAACAGATAGATACTGTTTATTTTTACTAATTTTAAGTTTGGACTCCCCATTACCCATTTTTATTTTTTCCTTTCTAGTCATGATAATTGCCCTTAACTGAGAAAACAGAAACAAATTGAAGAACTCTGTTTTCCCAAAAAGTAACCCTCTCCTTTATTTGCTCTTCTTGTCCCTAATATAGTTTTTTAATCCCTTTTTAACATTTCTTTCTAGCCTCAATTCAATCTGAACTTCAGCACTTTTGATAGTATCATCATAGAATACCTTCATCTTCTTGGACTTTGCTTCCATTTTCTGTACCTGTATTATTGAAATCTGAGTTTGTCAGTGATTTTCCTGTGTATCTACATCAGTCCCTTTAGAAAACTCCACTTTTCCTTCCTTAATACATTTTTTTTTCTTTTTATCTTATGAATTTCATTCTTGAAAGTTTCCCATCTCTCCTAGACAGACTTACCTTCTGGGACTTTATTCCATGTGATCCTATCTATTTTTTTCTTTCTGTCTCCTTAGTCTAAAGATGGAGCTGGATTGAGTTATCTCTCACCAATTTTTTTTATTGAATAAAATTTTGATTGTTCTGATTTTAACATAAATTTTACATATGTGTCCTTGAATTATTGCAGCATATATAGAAGTCTAGATATCAAGAGATAATTCAAAGATCCATTATTTCATTTGTATTGGTACTTCTGCCACTGATGAAGATACCAACCCATTCACAATTAACTGGACAAGTCATTAAATTGTTGTCAAATTTCCAAAGCATTAGTTTAAATTTCACTCCCCTGCTCAAATCCTCTTATTTACTAGTCTTCACTTTCCCATTACTTACATTTGTATATTTAGTTTGCATATACATATATACACATGTGACATCTGTAATGTGCATGTTAGACATGTAACCTTGATATAGAATGTACATTTCTTGAGGACTTTGTATTCTTAGTCCTGATCATAATAACTAGAACAAGGTAGGCATTTAATAATGCTTGCTGAATGATTTCTCACCTGATAAACATCTCTTTGATGTTGAGCCTCTTTATAATCACCTAGACTGGTCCTTACAACAGACACACAATCTTTTTATTTTTTTTTCAAACCTGCAATCAAATCCTTTTCAGTTTATGGTGGTGTGCGAATTAGCTGGGACAAAGTAAAATAATTAAATGCATTGGCTTGTAAAAATGAACCTTACAACTTTTGCATCTTAAAAATATCTAATATGAAATGTCTCCTCCCTTTTTCCATGATTTGGATTTGATTTCCCAAGATTTTTACACATTCTTTAATTCTTCATCCTTAAAGCACTCATATCACATAGGATATTAAGCAAATATTTGATGAACAGTTCATTTTTCCAAGTCTGGTTTTGATTATAGCACATAAGCTTTTAATGAGAATTAAATCAGTTAAGTTTATTGGCCACTGAAGAACATTTATCTCTATCTCTTGGACAAATTACTGAAACTGTCATGATTTGTAGCACACTGAAAGTTCATGATGCAGAATTTTTTCAATGAGTTTATCATTTCTTAAGTAGGAATGAAGCTTCTATGCCCCAGAAGTATAAAATTCTTCACACTTCTTTGGGAGGTTAAAGTTTATAGTTTGATGAAGATGCCCAGGTCTAATAGGTTCATCTGGCCTTCTAACAATGACTTTGATATAGTCCTAGATGAAAAGCAATTCGATTTGGTAAAAATTACCTTCTTCTAATCTTGTGTACTCTAGTCTTTGTAATGTCTTGCATTTAATGAAAATTTTTTTTTCACACCAATTGTTAGCAGCCATTTTAAAAATAAGTTTCTTGTTCTTCCACCTTCAAGAAACTTACAATGCATCATAGGAATCCCTTCTTCCTGGCAGGGCCATCCAAAGGTCTTTGCTTATTTTCTGAAGATTAATTAGGTTCTTTTTATAACAATGTTTTATAATTTCCTGACAATTGATATTCATTTTCCACTGCACTTTCCTTTTAGCTTTAGTGTGACTGATCCTGTTTCTTTATGGGCTTGAAGGATCCTTGAAGTACTTGATTTTAGAAACCAAAAACTGCAATATCTCTAAAGTCATTGAAGTATGCATTATAATAGCTACAACTTTTACACAGTTCATTAGGGAACTATCCAATCTTAAAAATGCAGAATTAGAAACATAACAAAAGAGCAATGAGACACAAGTGTATGTCATGAAATCAGCAGTCATCAGCTAGAGAACTAAGTTGGGGAAACCGCCTCAATCTGGTGGTTGATGAAGAAATTGACTTAGTGTACATATCCTACTATTTCTGGTGAGTTGAAGGTAAATTATGAAATTCATCTTCTCTCTCAAGCCTTCTCTTTCTAAATGTTTACACTCTACCCAACAGTGGAGTGGAAACTTTCCTCCTCTCTCTTTGAGTGATGTTAATTCTGATCCAGATATGATAAAAGTCACAAGATTCACAGGCAAATGTTTCCCAAATTATACTCTGATAGATTCAAGTGTCCTCTGTCTTACTCATGTAGCATGCAAATAACTCCTTTTCCTTTTTAAAAATATTTATTTTAGTTTTAATTTATGGAATAAAATAAATGTGAAACTGCAATCCATTATGTTCAACTTGCTAATTCTTTTAAAATATAAGAAAGTTATCATGTAAACTTATTTTTCCTTTTTATTCTACCCTCCCCTGCCCTAGAGATGGCTACCATTAGACACAAATGTATATGTATGGATGTATACACACCCACACCCACACCCACACACACATGCACACTATGTAGAACCATTCTATATATACTTCTATTTATCATTTTTTTCTCTGAATGCAGATAGCATCTTCATATGTCCTTTGTAGTTAATTTGGATATTTATAATAAATGACTTAGGTGCTCAAAGTTGTTCTTAAAACAATTTTGTTGCACCTGTATACAATATTCTCTTGGGATCTATTCATTTTGCTCTTCGTTATTTCATGCAAGTCTATCCATGTTTTTCTAAGATCATCAAGATCCTTATTTCTTATAGCACAATAGCATTCTATCACAGTCATATATCACAACTTGTCCAGCCATTCCCCAGTTGACAGGCTGCATATCTCAAATATATAAAGAACTTCATAAAATATATAAGAATATGAGTAATTTCCCAATTGAAAATTGGTCAAAGGTTATGAACAGGCAGTTTTTAGATAAAGAAACCAAAGCTATTTATGGTCATATGAAAAAAAAGTTCTAAATGATTTTTGATTAGAGAAATGCAAATTAAAATGACCTTGAGATATCATTTTACATCTATCAGACTGACTAAAATGATTGAAGGGAAAAGTGACAAATGTTGGAAGGGATGTGGAAAAATTAGGACATTAATTCATTGTTGGTGCAATTGTGAACTGATCCAACCATTTTGGAATTATTATGAGCACCCAGATCCTCTAAGTTAATGACCAAATCTGTTTATACACTTAAAGGATGGATATTAATTCAGTAAAACTAGTGAGTTAAGCACACCATGTACATTCTGCTACTGATTTTAGTACTTTTTAAAATCCTTTACTAAAAAAATGCTAAAAACAACAACAAGAACAAAACAAAATAAAACAATTATGCTCTTGTTGGATGATGGAAACCCAGACCAAAATGTTAACCTCAAGACAGATTCCTAAATTTATGTTTTAGGCATAACTATATTTTGGAATCTGAAAGTATGTAATGCACCACTGTGGCTCATATGTGAATTGTTTCTCACTGGTTATAAATTCACCTCTGTTAAAGTAGCAAGTTGATGGAATTTTTCATCATCTTTATAAGTAGAGATCTTTGTAATGGTATTTAATGGGGAATTGGTAAATACTCAAGATAAGAAAAGGTTAAGGGAGTTGGAGACATTTAGTCTGATGGGTGACTTAATAATGGTTTTCAAGCATATGGAAGGCTATTATGAAGAGAATTCCAGCCAACTGTTCTTAATCTCCACTAAACAAGTGGGGGGTGGAAGGGGAGAGAGAACTTAAATTATAGCAAGAGAAGGTTAGGTTAGAGATTAAGAAGAATATCTTGACAGTAAAAGTTAATAATCATTAAAACTGGCTTCTTGGTCAGTAAGGTGGTAACAGAAATCCAATACTTCATTAAAAAAAATCATTTAAGTCACCATTCTTGATATATAATGTTTAATTTCCTGGAAGAAATTTGTAAAATTATAGGCAGTCTTGGAATCACAAAAAAAAAAAAATCAAAACAATTTTAACAATCTTATTTGGGAGCTTGGGAATTAGGTAGTTCCACAAAAAAAATATGATAAAAAACAGGCAATATTAGTTTGGATGTTGATGATTTTTGTGATATTTTGAAAATGAATTACAAAGTCTTCTTATTGAACTGCCAGAGAGGTGAAAAACTTAAAATAATCCTTTTTTTTTTTTTAGTGCTTTTGTAATCTAACCTCTTGTGATAAGGTCAACACAGTCTTGCTATATCTAACCTTTAGTAAAGACTTTTTTCATTCTTCAAAATACTTTCCAATCCATTATGTTGTGTGATCTACATAGAGACCAAGTTTATAGCAAGGTTGAAATCATTATTGTTAAAATTAAACTTAATGAAGATTTGTTGTTGAGTCATTTTTCAAACATATCCAACTCTTCATGACCCTATTTGGGATTTTCTTGGCAGAGAGATACTGGGGTGGTTTGCCATTTCCTTCTCCAGCTCATTCTGAGGAAAAAAAAGAGTTAAGTGACTTGCCCAAGTTCATGCAGTTAGAAAGTGTCTAAGGCTGGATGTGAAATCAGGGAGATGTCTTCCTGACTCCAGGCTTGGCAGTCTAACCACTGTACCACCCAGCTGCACCTTAAAGAGGGTAGAAGTGTATTAATCATTTCTACGTAGCAAATAATGATGTAACCTTTTTTGGAAAATTAAAAAACCCAGGTTTCTTAATTCATATATGGAAAAAATATATAACCACTATTTGCCAAAGCTGTATCTATTATAGTACAATTCTTATTGTTTTATATTCATTTCAATAACTTGTTAATGATTACAATTTAATTCATTTGAGCAAACACTGATTAAGCATCTATTTTGCATGGCATTGTGCTAGGCACTGAAAATACAAAGGAAAAAATATCTGTTCTCACTAGGAATTTACCTTCTTCTACAAAATAAGTCATTTCTTGAATGTGAGTATCCCAAATGTCTTATACAAGTTAAATATTTTCCTAGAACTTGGCCTTCTTATAAAACCAATATATATTTGTAATACCCACATTCTACTTACAGATTTTAAGTATGGAAAATGATCAAGGACTTACTTTGTAGTTTCAATGAAAGGCCATTATTACACTCTGTACAGTGCAACATGCATCATTATTTTTGTGCCTTGTTTGAAATTATTCTAAAGATAAAAATATCACTAAGTTAATGACTACATTTTATCAAATAAAGCACCCAATTTACAAATAGAATACTTTATTTAGTCTAATTCAAAATGACAGTTTCTATTTCATTGCTCTAGTCATTCTCTAAACATTAGGATCACCATGGTTGCTGTTTTCTCTTAGGAGTAGGAATAAATGTTTGGCCTACTGAAGTAATTCAGGGTCAAGAAGAGCAAAATGAAAACATCAAGTTTAAGGAGGAATTAGTAATCAGCTCAGGTATTTAGGCTAGAGTGAATAACACACAGATTAGAATCTGGAGTGAAGCCAATGCAGCAGAAAAGAATCACCCTCCAGTGATCAGTCTTGGAGGGATAGGGAAAGAAAAAGGGAATATTTATATAAGGCCTACTATGTTTCAAGCACTGTATTGTTGTTGTTTTTGCCATGTACTCCCATTTTGTAGATTAGGAAACTGAGTCAGACAAAGCACAAGTGACTTGCTCAAGGTCCCACAGTTAGTAAATGTTTGATGTCACATTTGAACTCAGGTCTTCCTGATTCCAGGCCCACCCAGATATCTATCTACTACACCACCAGGTCCTTGTGTATTCCAGTGTAAAAATGTAGTGAATAGGGTATAGGACTTGAAATTCTACATGAGACATGCTTAGCAATAGTCACACAGTTCCTATTGGAGGCTCATTTGCTGGTCTGTAAAGTGTATGTTATATCTATAGTGCCTATCTCACAGGGTAGCTGTGAGGTTCAACCTTAATAATGTATGTCAAGTAATTTTTCAAATTGTAATGTGACATATACATCTCAGTGTGGAATGTCTTCTTTGTTGGTTTGCTAAAAGGCTATCTCCCCAGATTTGAAGATCCATGAGAAACTAAACTTTTACTTACCTCAGTCCTTCAGAAAATTAAGAAAGAATTCAAGATCCTATGTCACTTCTTTCCCAACTTTCACTAGCAAAGTCTAAGCATATCAACTGAATGCTGATAATTGTTTTGGTTACTATTGTATCAACTGCCTGAAGGGAAGAAGGCTTACTCACTGTGTTTCTGTGTATTTTCCTGGGGGAAAGTACTCAACGTTCTCAATTGGAGTAAAACAAAGAGAGAGTAGCTTTGACTCCAATGTTCTCTGTGTGTGTCAAATATATTTACCCTTGAAATGAAAATTGAACATCAGTCATTCAGAGAATATTCAGCCCAAGAATTACAACTGCCAAATAATTAATCTGTTTTGTCTATTGTTTCACCAGCTGTTAACTGGAACTTGAAAACTGACTGGAAAAATATCTGCTAAGTACAAAAAATGGCTTTGGATTGTATTTTGTGTTTAGTCTTATGTATATGTGTACTATTGATTTTCTTCTGTCTCTGCTCCCTAAGATCAAGGTGTGCTATATTTCACCCCATTTCTCAGGGCTCTCCTGTACCTGAGGGAGGGTGGAAGCATCCTCTCATGTCTGCCATTAGCTAGAGCTCTCACTGACTGTCCAGTTTTAGGGGCTCAAGAATCTCATTTCTATTTAGCCACTTATATCGGACTAAATTTTACAAGGGAATATTTACTTCAAAAATATAGTAAGAACAAACCTACAACCATTTCTTCCTAATGCTGTAGGACCATAATCTTCCCCAAATCCCATTACTCAATTGAGATCAGTTCCTGCACTTTGTTTCTCCCGATAAATTTAAATACAAAGTCTCCTTTGGGCTAGTATCTCAGGACTACCCAGGGCTTTCCTGCTGGGCTGGCTGCAACATTTAGCCTGTGATCTTGGGCTTCATGGCCCAAGTGTTCGATTTCCTAGTCTAAGAATCCACTCATCAAACCTAGAACTGAAAAGGACAAACTAAATGGACCAAAACCCCAAACCCACTTCTCAGGGTCACATGGCAAAAGGGGAAAGGGAATGACCTTCAGTCCAGTCATTCTATCTCCCAAGAAGCAGGCCCCTAGTATCTTCCATATGTATGCTTCCATCTTCTGACTATATACTGTGACTATTGTGATTTCTGACTATGTACCAAACTCCTACTACATTAGGACTAAATTTATATAGTTACCAATTATTTGGCTGAGATATATTTCTGTAGGGGATTAGAGAGAGAGGGATGGAGTTGTAGGTAAGAAACTCTTTATGTGCAAATATTCATGATAACTGACAAGACTAAATTTGTATCATGAATTAAATATGTGTGTAAACCAGATTTAAATAACAGATATATTACAATGGGATTAAGGAGTATTAACCTTGAAAACAGACTCATTTTTTCAAGTTACATTGAAAATTCTTTTTTCAGTTTGGATAACTGGATATTTTGTACAACGCCCTAGAAATCTCTTCATTCTAGAAGCTCAGTCCACCCCTGGCTTTGCTTCCGTGGCTTCTCCCTCTCTGTAGCTAGTTCTTTCTAGAACTTTGGTTAGTTCCTCCCACAACTTCCATTTTAAGGAGGCCTAGATTAGCCATATCTTCATTCCTCTCCAGGATGCGCTAGTAACTCTCCTAGATTGCTCTACAATGTCCCTGAGCTAGGAAACTTAATTAACCTCTACCGTTATTTCAGATCTTTTTTTATATGTTGTCTTCTCCCATTAGAATTTATACTCCTTGAGGGCAAGGATTGTCTTTGTACTTGTGTTTGTGTTCCCAGCTTATTACATGACAAGCACTTAATAAATGCTTGTTGACATGACTTAAATATTTTTAAGATCATTGTTATTTTTGTCTTTTATTCTCAGAAATAATGATCTGGATCAACTCTTATGTAATCATTCTCTGACAAAATTCTAATATATGGGGTCAAGCACTTAGTATGGTATTAGGCACTTAGAAGGTGCTTAATAGATCTTTGTTGACTTACAGAGGATGTTTAATATTTTTCAACGGATAATAATTTCTACTCTCTAAATTTTAATTGCCCAACATGATAATCATTTACCTCAGTTTTATTACTATGTATTTTTATTATTATCTTGTTCTTGGCTGTTGTCCTTCATTCCTGAAGATGACCAAAATGACATCACTATGTTAGAGTCAAGTTATAAATTGCTGTGATGGTGGCTGATCAAGGTTGGAATGCTCTACCACAGGTCAGGCACAGATAATCCATGTGAACATTTGGAGTGAATTCTCTAAATTTGCACATTTCTCTTTTCTTTTGAGCTACCTCAATTCTGCTTTGCTCATAGAACATAGCACCTTCTCTGATGAGGGCACCCCACATTGGACAGTCCTGTGCCAGTTTCTTCCATGTCACACAATCAATTCCAAAGTTCTTAAGAGAGATCTTGAGGGTGTCCTTGTTTTGCTTCTTCTGACCAGCATGTGATTGCTTGCCTGTGTGAGTTCTCCATAACATGGTTTTTTAGGCAAGCCTACGTTTGGCATTTGAACAACATAGTCAGTCCATTGTAGGAGACAGGATAGGAATGCTCTGGTTTGAGGTAGTGTGGGGTAGTGGATAGAAGGTCAGTCTTGGAGTCAGGAAGCCCTGAGATCAAGTCTTGTTCTGATGCCTACTTTCTTTGCCACTCAGGGCAAGTCACTTGTCTTCCCAGTGCTTCAAGCCATTCTCTGTAAGTGACAAAAGTTAATTGATTTGTCTTCATGGATGGAGTTTCCATAGTAGATGTTCACTACAGTGATAGAATCACAGATCAAGAGACCACCAAGTCTCATTGCATGTTTATTCATGGTAAGGCTCGTTAGTTCATTCTTATTGAATGTGGATTGTGTTAGCAATTTTCAAAATTTCCCGGGCTTCAAATTTAAGAAATGCAAATGAAAAGGAGTAAAATTTAGCAACTGCAAGATTTAGAGTTGGGGAGTTCATCAATATTTATGCCCTTAGATTGCATTTACAGGGTATGCAATCATTTAGAGCTATTTTCTACTAGCTCATTTAAATGCTTAAGTGAATGTAGTAGTCATGATATTTTTGATATTTAATCACCTGTTACCTGTAGCTAACTGCCAAAGTCATACTGAAAAATGAATACTAAAATATTCTCCTTTCCTGTATTTACATTTTATTTTCTACCTTAGGAAGGGGAAGCTAATTGGCACATAATACATGTACTTTGGTTTTCTTCACATTGAGATATAACTTTTTAGAGCATTTGGGTGAAATAGTGTCAAAAGAACACATTTTCCATTCTTTGAAAGGCTTGAGATTCAAACTTTTCAATGAAGTTTTGTTTGCAGTGATGTAGTGATGCAGTGACTTGACAAGGCAGAATTAGGTTATGAATAGAACAAAAAAAACCAAAAATGGTTAAGTAACAGATCAAACTTATATCTTGTTGAGTAAAATAGATACAGACAAAAGAATAAATGGGAAAAATATGTTTTTGCATTTGGATAACACTTTACACCTTTCAGAGGGTTTTCACTTATTTTTTTAATTGCATTTTTAATTTATGAATTTAATTCTATAACAGTACAATAAAGAGACAATTATAATATCAATCTTATTTTTCTAAAGTTATGAATAATTATATTTAAGACATGTGAACTTCAGTTATGAGTCCTTTTTATAAGATTTTATGTTACCAAAAATCTATAGCAATCGATGTTGTCTTTGTTTAGTATGCGTCCATATTATTCAGATTGAAGGGTGCCTCTGTGAGGTATGTATGTAAATATGACTAAAATGACCTCAATAGTTTGTTTTTGTTTTGTTTTGTTTTGTTTTGTTTTTTTAGGAGGGATTCTTAACCTTTTTTTTTGTGTCTGTGTCACAGACCCCTTTTGGCAATTTGGTGAAACCTATGGACCCCTTCTCAGAATACCCTTTCTGAATGCATGAAATAAAATAGATTGAATTACAAAGGAAACCAATTATATTCACTGGCATGTATCAATTAAAAAAAAAGTTAAAAAAAAAGTCCATGCATTTCAGGTTAAGAGCTCCTGATTTATAATAATATAGGAATGTATGATTTCAGAACTGGAAGGGATTTGGTCTTCCACTCAGGGAAAATAAAAAGAAACAATTTTCTGAAAATATTCTTCAACTTTCGCTAATTTGGAGATCTGGTGGCAGAAAAGTAGAGAGTGAGAGGGGGTACTCTGGATAAAGGATGGGAAATGAAAGCCAACCAGAGATTTCACTGAGTAGGGCCACTGTTTGCTAGGGCTCTCTTTCCCTGTTTGAAGTTCAGCCCCTACATTTGGCAGCCCTATACAAAAGAAACTAACCTGATTCTGAATATTATACACTCTGTTAGACAAGAAATTTTTGGAATAGCAAGTGGCCCTCACCAAACAAGTATTTACCTATACTGCCTCTCCATAGGGACAGCCCTTTTAATGTATTTGAATGACATATTTTAGGCAGAAGTCATAAGATCACAGATTCAGAGCTGGAAGGGACATTAGAAACCATCTAATTCAATCTCATATTTTATAGATGTGGAAATGGAGGCCCACAGGGGTTAAGTGATTTTCCCCAAGGCCCATAACTAGTAAGTGGCAGAAATAGGATTTGAACTGTGATCATCTTCCTCCAAATCCAACACACTTCCCACTATACCAGGTAGCTAGGTGGTGTGGTAGAGAGAATACTGTGCCTGGAGTCAGGAAAACCCGAGTTGAGATCTGACCTCAAACTCTTACTAGATGTGTGACCCTGGGTAAGTCATTTCACCTCTGTTTAACTCACTCCACTGCAGAAGGAAATGGCAAACCACTCTAGTATCTTTGCCAAGAAAACCCAATGGATATTGGTATTGGCGTGTTACGATCCACAGAGTCAGGAAAAGTCGGACTGCTTGAATGACTGAACAGCAAGTCACTTAACCTCTATTTGTCTTAGTTTCCCCAACTGTAAAATTAGAATGATAGCAGCACCTACTTTGCAGCGTTGTTGTGAAGAACAAATGAGATATTTGTAAAATTCTTGGCATATAGTAGGCCCTGTATAAATGTTTATTCTCTATTTCCTCTCTCCCTGTGCCATTTTTGCTTTGTTGTTCAGTCATGTCTGACTCTTTGTGAACTGATTTGGAACTTCCTTGGCAAAGATATTGGAGTGTTTTGTCATTTTCTTCTCCAGCTCATTTTACAGATGAGAAAACTGAGGCAAACAGGGTTAAATGACTTGCCCTGGGTCATACAGCTAGTAAGTATCTGAGGCCATTTGATCTCAGGTCTTCCTGATTTCTAGGCCCAGTACTCAAGCTGCCACCTAGCTGCCCTCCCTACTACCTCTAAAAGAATATCTGTAGTCCCTACCTCAAAGGATTAGAGTCATGAAATTGGAATTTATTTAGTCCAAACCCTTCATTTTACAAATTTTACAAAAATTTGAGGCCTACAGGTTAAGTGATTTGCCCAGGTTACACAGATTATATGCATCAGAATTTTTATTTAAACTCAGATCCTCAAACTCCTTAGCCAAGGCTCTTTCTATTATTCCCTACTCAAGCAGTTAAGAAAATGATTAAGAGACTCAAATAAGTCACAAGACCAAGTCCACTCTCCTTGTGACCTAGTAGAGAAAAAGATGATATGACTAGTTGTATTCCAGGGGAAAATTGGTGGTGTAGAGGGGGACCAAAACTGGTAGAAGAGGGTTGCATGAATTCTTCTCCTGCTGAGAGAAAAAGCAGACAGAGGAATACCAATGAAAGTCAAAATGGGGACAGATTAGGAAGCATCTCAAAGGAACATATTTATCTCACAGAACTGCATGAAGGGAAAAGGGGAAAACAGACCTTGCGAAACAGCCATTTTTCACTTGAGACCCTATTTCCCAATATCAATGATTGTAAGATAATACCAAAATCTAAAATAATTGGCACATGGGAACACTCACTTCAGTAACATATTTGTATATTTCAGGTCAGAATATTATTGTTTCTGGTCAAAATTCATTGCACATTTTCCAGAGCAAAGAATAAGTTTGATATATTCTACTGGCAAAGGTTAAAAGGTTATAACTAGCACAGAATTAAAGTTTATTTTTGAGTTTACAAATGCATAACATTTTAAAATTGGCATTTCCAACGGGTGTCAACAGACCAATGCACCAATAGTGTTGAATTGAGTGTAATATCTATCTAAAATTACATCAACACCGATTTTTGAGGCAGCTGATATGAAGAGAGAGCTTGGAGAAGTTATATACATATCTCTGTTGAACTGTAAGTAACTTATCTTTCTTAAAATTCTGCTAGAGTGAATATTGGTTTAGACTACCCTCAAGAAGAGGCAGCTAGGTGGCTCAGTGGAAAAAGTGCTAGGCCTGTAGTCAGGAAAATCTGAGTTCAAATGTAACCTCAGACACTTCCTAGCTATGTGACCCTGGGCAATTCACTTCACCCTGTTTGCCTCAGTTTTCTCATTTATAAAACGAGCTGGAGAAGGACACAGCAAACCACTCCAGTATTTTTGCCAAGAAAACCTCAAATGAAGTCACAAAGAATCAGACTCAGAATATCACTGAACAACAACAAACAAAACCTTTGTCAACCTATATCATCTGGAAAAATTTGTGCTTTACATAGTCAACAAGCTGACTTGAAAATAATGTTGTCTAAAATCTAGCAGATCCTTGAGTCTGATCTATTTCTGTCTGAAATGGAATAAGATGGAGGATGATTGTTCTGAATCCAGTTCTCACAATTCAGTAAGAATATTGACAGGAAATACTCAAAGGGAAATCTTTGTTTAAAAAAAATGAGTCACATTGACACAGTCACTATTTCAGAAGAGTCTGACTTCTGTCTAGAGCAGCATGGCTAAGATTCCATGATATAAATAAACATAAGAGGATACAATTTTAGGTAGCTTTTAGGAAAAAAACTAGCATGATGTAGTGGAAAAAGTGGTGAATTCACAGTCATAGGATTGGTGTTCAAAGGTTAGCTTTGCTGTTTATTGCTTCTACAATTTTAGGCAAGTTACTGAACCTAAACCAGGCTTTTGTTTTCCTCATCTATAAAATAAAAGGATTTCTATTTAATTTTTAAGGTCTCTGATAGTTGTGAATTCTATGACCCTAGGAGAGAGAAGTTCCCTTTATGTTTCATGCAGAATTCAAGCCACTTCTTTAAAAGGGAAAAGTAGAGTAGGATTGATTTGTTGTTTAGTCGTTTCGGTTGTGTCTGACTCTCCATGACAGCATTTGGGGTTTTCTTGACAAAGATATTGGAGTGGTTTGCCATTTCCTTTTCCAGCTCATTTTACAGATGAGGAAACTGAGGCAAAAAGGATCAAGTGACTTGCCCCACATAGCAAGGAAGTGTCTGAGGCCAGATTTGAACTCAGAAAGATGAGGCTTCCTGACTCTAGCCTCTGCACTCTATCCACTGAGCCACTTAATTGCCTAAGGATTGATTAGGTGTCACTCATTGTGTAGTAAGATTTTAGTTTCATTATAGCTCTGATGGTTCCATCATCTGAAGTCTTTGTTATCCTCAAAGTGAATTTTCTTTCTTTCTTTCTTTCTTTCTTTCTTTCTTTCTTTCTTTCTTTCTTTCTTTCTTTCTTTCTTTCTTTCTTTCTTTCTTTCTTTCT
>NW_020954592.1:0-9376 GCF_900497805.2 Vombatus ursinus | reverse complement strand
TCTTTCTTTCTTTCTTTCTTTCTTTCTTTCTTTCTTTCTTTCTTTCTGTGAGACAATCCAGGTTAAGTGACTTGCCCAGAGTCATACAGCTAGTAAGTGTTGTGTCTGAGGCTGAATTTGAATTCAGGTCCTCTTGACTCCAAGGCCAGAGCTCTTTCACTGGGCCACCTAGCTGCCCCAATTTTCTTTCTTTTTTTACAACACATTTTATTGGTGTCTTCTCTATCTCCATTTTTTTTTAACATAATAGACACTTCACAATGATACTCATCCCATCCTTCATCACAAGGGTGTGTAGTTAAGGAAAACAAATCAACCTTCTGGTCGTTTCTGACAATGTATGTTTCACATAGTTCACCACTATTTTGTCAACATTAGGGAATTATGCTTCACCATGAGTTCTCTAAAGTCACAGGTGTCCACTGAATTGATTCAAGTTTTAATATCTTGTAGTATTCTTTTCCTTTATATTATTTGGCTCATTGTCAAGTTGTTCTCCTGGTTCTGCTTACTTTACTCTGCTCATGTATGTCTTTCCACATTTTCTTGAATCCTTCCCTAACTACCGATCAATAAATCATTCAACAAGTATTTTTATTAAGTGGCTATTATGTGCTAGGGACAATATAGATTAATAATTTCTCATAGACCAATAACATCCCATTGCAGTCACATATCACAACTTGTTCAGGTATTCTCCAACTGAATATTTGCTTTGTTTCAAGTTAGGAATGATTTTTATGGAAAGCATTTCATTCTATAACTATGTACATTCATAATATTGATATATAGATGCACACACACATACACACACACACACACATATACATATATATATACATACATGTAACAGGGTACTAGCCAATGAGGACCTAATCCTTAGAGCATGCACAATATGTTCTGCCTCCTACCAACCCATAGGCAGGCTTGGTGAGCCAGCTTCTGGACATGCATGCAGTAAAAGAATAGCCTCACTTTAGAACAGCCTCAGCTACCTCTATTTCCTATAGTCAAATTACTTGGTATCTGAAAGTCTTTTAATTGACTGCTAACTTGGGACTAAGTATGGGTGGTCTTTTCTGTCTAATTGCTCTCTGCCTTTATCTCTGTCTCTGTCTTTGTCTCTTTATCTTTCTCATAGACTCTCTCAAAATAATGTATGAGAAAACATAGATGAAATAATCATCTCATTTTGAATTATTTGCCTGTTTTCCTCCTTTTTTGTCTTTCCATTAAATTAAAATGCTTAAAGCCTGGAGCTATACATTTTCCTTTGATAATTTAAAATTGAGGATGACCTAGGTGCCTTGCACAATTATGTTTCTTCTTCATTTTTGCCTTTCTTTTGTTTCCTGAAACAAATCATACACATTTTTGAAGAAAACAGAGTTGATAGAATCTTGATTTAATCTTTTAAAAAATAGGAAATGGAGGCTTTTATTTTCCACATAAAATACTAGGCTCTGGAAAATAGCCTCTCACATACAGGCCACTTCCTTGAAAAATGACTTGTGGTGTCATCTTTGGGACTATAAAAGGTCATGCAAAGGCTGATTAAAAAAAAAAATCTGAATTCTAGTCTTCCTTTCCTTTTAGCAAGATGTCTTAATAATTATGAAAGGACATGAACTGGGTTCTTGGAAATGAATGAATAATTTACTGTTCTAAATGAACAGAGTGTTCCCATCACTAATTAGAATACAGATGTCTTTCAACTCAGGATAGGGTGTCTTTAACAATTCTTAAGGCTATGCTAGAAGAAATGTGGTTCTATTTGAACCACCCTAAACAAGCCAGAGGCATTTAGAGATATGATGCTTAAATATTATTCTGCAAATGGTACCCTGATGTTGGAAATATTGGCCCTCTAACTACATATTCATGGCAATATGTGGAAATAGCAGTATATTTTGTAGTCGTTTCCTCAGACTGAGGACTCAAAGAATAATACTACAAATCATCTCCAATCATTGAGTGTTATTGGAAACAGCTGGTAGTACTAGGAATTTCTGCTTATGGAATGCCTACAGTACATGTGTCAGAGTACTAAAATTGTATGTATGTCCTTCTAAAGGAGAGATCAATGCTTCAATCACCTTTCAGAATTCTTACAGTTTAACAATAAAAAAATCTAGTGGCTAAAATATTGTTTACCAGGGGTCAATGAAGCAGGCCATGTATTGGAGAATCAATAAGAGTGGAGCAGTCACATTCAATTCAATTGACATTTTATTAAGCATCTGCTATTTGCTATGGCCATACCAAAAAAAATAAATAAATAAAATAGCCCTTATCCTCATGATTCTCATGAGTGAAACAGCAGATACAAGTTTTTTTGAGAAAATAGAGAGCAATGACAACTAAGAAAGAGGAGGAGTTCCGGGAAAACTTTGCATTATGAGCCTGGCAGAACTATGAGACGGGTAGCATAATGGGTAGAACCCTCTGGATTTGGAAGTGAGAAGGCCTGCATTTAAGCACTGCCTCAGACACTTACTAGCTGTGAGACCTTAGGCAATTAATTTAACTGCTCAATGCCTCAGTTTCTTCATCTGTAAAATGGAGATAATAATAGCAACTACCTCACAAAATTGTTGTGAGGATCAAATGAGATAACATGTAAAATGTTTCTCAAACCTTAAAGAGCTATATAAATGCTGACAATTATTATTATTGTTACTTCTTGTTGTTATGGTTATAAGACAAGGCTTCTGAGAGCAGAGGTGAGAATCATATCCTTTGCAAGAATAAGGAAGAAGTGTACATAATTGCCTCAAAAGTATCAGGCAAGTTCAGCCAGAGGGACATGAAGTTTAAGTGCATTTTATCCAATATCTCTAAGAAATCTGATCTTGTTTGCTTACATTGCCACTGTCCTCTTAGAGTCTTGAGAAAATAATGACTGCAAAATTGATCAGAGGTCTTTGCTCATTTAAGAAAAAAAAAGAATACTATCTGTCTAGTGGCTTAAGCTATTCATATTTCTCAAACTCTTTTTCTAGCTATAGTTGGTAATTATAATTAGTCTGACATAAATAGAAAGGATTCTTCTCATGAGCAGTAGAATTCTAATCCCCATGATAAAGAAATGAAATAGTTTATTTGATGATTTCATAGCCATACATATAAGTCATAGACATATGGGTCAAAGCACAGATTCACAGAAGTTTTGTTTTAGTAACTAGAAAGGACCAACCTTGGAGACTATTATTATTATTATTAGTTTTAGTTCTCACCCTTCATTTTTAAATGAGGAAACTCATTTGGGCATAATTTGCCCAAGGTCATCCACAAAGTGACTCATAGTGTGTCAAAGAAAAAATAGTTTAGGAAATGACATGGTGGAAAACAGGAAGGGTTTGAAGTACCATAGTTTTATTTCATGACAACATTAGTGATTATTGCAAGTGACTCTGACCAGACTCTTATTAGTGTGCTGTATCCACTTTTACACTTGGGACATTTAAGTCAAAATTCAATGGATCTGGAAAAGTAATGACAATGAGAGAGAATTAGATAATGAAACCTAGGAGGAAAGATGAAAGGAATGGGATTATAACCTGACAGAAAGAACTATGGGGGTGACTTAATAATTATTTTCAAGTGTAAGGAGACTGGTTAGTACCCAGCTATTTCCTCTCTTTACTGAGGGGAAAAGAAAAGAATTGAAGAGAAAAGGGACGAGAGAGAAGGTTATGAACTGAGTGTGATGCAGGGAGAAAAATCCTAATAAATTTTGTCACAGGCTGAAGTAGGATCATGTAAGAGTTTGGGGAGCCTCCTTCTTTGATAATTGTTAAGAGCAACTTGAAAACAGTCTCCCTGAGAAAGGTGCAAACCTTTTCTAAAAGAATCAGGAGATAACAGGAAATTTCTGGAGTTGGCTTCTTGCCTTATACTTCCTAAAATATCCCAAATGCTAAAAGTGATCAAGCTGTGCTTATTCATTAATTTAATAAATATCTAATCACCTCTTATGTGCAAGAGAATGTGCTAAGGTCTGTAGAGGATCCAAAGATAATTAAGGCACAATTTCCCATCAAGAGATGTATATGGAAGAGATAAGTATAAGTACTTGACTGGTGATGTCATTTGATATAATGAGCTCTCTGACAAAAAAATAATGGCAGATTGACACCTTGTCTGAAACTTATAGCCTTAGAGAGTTGCCAAGAACACTGAAAGATTAAGTAACTTGGATAGGATCATGCCACTAGTAAATATAAGAGGCTGAACTTGAACCCAGGCCTTCCTGATTCTGAACCTAGTTCTTTTTCATGCCAGTTTCCCTCTTAATTGAAAAGATAACACTTGAAAAGCTAACTATCTTTTCTGAGACCCTGGCCTATGAATCCTGGTCTGTTTGGGTAGCCTTCTTCTGGAAGTATTTGATGACAAGGAATGAGGGAGCCCAGCTTTCTACTTTAGAGCACTCATAAGTATGATAGTTATGAGTCCTCTAACGATCGGTCTAATAGCATGGTGAAGTAACTGCTCTACTGAAGCTGAAGGAACACAGCAGCTCAATAATAATTTGAATACACTCTTATACTAAAGCAGATTAATAATTTTATTGATGAGGATACTCTTTCCAATGATGCAGATCTTAGCTCATCTGTGTTTGCCTGTCTGTCCTATGTGATTATCAATGTCCTTCCATAAGGACACCACATGCTGGGCATGGGCTTTCTTTACATTTTATTGACATTGAGAAGACACCAATGGAGCCCATAGATTTTCCACCTTATCCCTTGCTCTCTTCACATGACTAGCCTATCTTATTTCTTAATCATACATATTTTTTCTTTTCCTTGATCATACATATTTTTAAAAATGTAATTATACATATAAATACAATAAAATATATATTGTATTTATATGTATAAATACATGCCTTCTGGGAGCCAAGATGGTGGAGTAAAAAGGTAGTCACTCTCACCCTCCCCTGTCAAACTCTGAAAACTCAGAAAATATCACCCCAGAAAAAATCCTGGAACAGGTGAACCAGAAGAAAGACGGAGTGCAGCACTGCAGTAGCCCAGACCCACTTTAGCACACCAGGAGGAGACTCTAGTGCCTCAGCATTCTACAGCAAATGGGTCTCCCAGTGCCTCAGCAAAAATAAGGGAAGCAGCACTACAAAGTGCCCCAGGTAGATAAGCACCGGGCAGCATTTTTCTGAAAGGAGCTGAAGAAAGCAACCTAGAGGTGCCAAAAAGTTTCAGCCTTGTTGATTCCAGCCCAACACCAGGTAAGCTGTCAGAACTCTACAGCTTCCAACTGCCAACCAGGAGGAGATCCCGAAGCCCAGGTGATTGAGCAGGCAAACACCAACAGCTGTACCTCCGAGTGCCTCACTGAGGGTGGGGTAACTGGTGGAAACCAGCTCAGAAAACCACCAGGTGCCTCGGCATTCTTCAGCAAAGAAGTCTCCCAGTGCCTCAACAGAAATAAGGGAGGCAGCACTGCAAGGGGCCCCAGGCAGATAAACACCTGGCAGCACTTATCTAAAAGGAGCTAAACAAAGCTAAAGGAAAGGAAAAGCAGGCAACCTAGATTTACCTGAAGGTCCCAGCCTTGCTGATTCCAGCCCAACACCAAATAAGCTGCCAGAACCCTACAGCCTCCAATTGCCAACATAAGAGGCCCCAGCACACAAAGCCAGTGACCAAGACCTAGGCTCCCAACACAAGAGGCTTGGGTCAGTGCCCTCTGCTCCCCAGCAGGAGAGCTTAATCTCTTTAAAGGCCAGGGAATAAAGAAACACCGTGAGTAAAAAGAAATGTAAGATAGATTCATATTATGAGAAGAGTGAAGAGCAAGACAGAAATTCTGAAGAGGACAACACTGTCATCAGACCCATATCTGCAACATCAAAAGGCTATATGAACTGGTCTGAAGCCCAAAAAGCCTTCTTAGAACAACTCAAGAAGGATTTTAAAAGCCAAATGAGAGAGGTAGAGGAGTCCTTTAAAAATACAATTGGCCAATTGGAAAAAAAGTACACTGAAGAAAACAAGTCCCTAAAACACACAATTGGCCAGTTGGAAAAAAAGTACAATGAAGAAAACAAATACCTTAAAAATACCATTGATCAATTGGAGAAGAAAGTACAAAATCTAACAGAAAAAAACAATATGTCAAAAATTAGAATTGAACAAATGGAAACTAATGACTCAGTCAAACAGAAACAAAAAAATGAAAAAATAGATGAAAACGTAAAATATCTCATGGGTAAAACAGCTGACCTGGAAAATCAATCCAGGAGAGACAACTTAAAAATTATAGGCCTACCTGAGAGTCATGATGAAAAAAAGAACCTGGACAATATCCTTCAGGATAAAGGAAAACTGCCCTGAAGTCCTAGAACCTGAAGGTAAAATAACTATAGAAAGAATCCACTGCTCTCCACCTGAAAGAGATCCCAAATTGAAAATGCCAAGGAATATAATAGCTAAATTCCAAAATTTTCAGATTAAAGAGAAAATACTGCAAGCAACCAGAAAGAAAAAATGTAAATATCATGGAACCACAGTCAGGATTACACAGGACCTTGCAGCCTCTACATTAAAAGAATGTAGGGCATGGAACATGATATTTCATAAGGCAAAGGAGCTTGGAATGCAGCCAAGGATTAACTACCCAGCAAAAATGAGCATGATTTTTCAGGGAAGGAGATGGATATTCAATGAAATAGGGGACTTCCAAATGTTCCTGATACAAAGACCAGAGCGCAACAAAAAATTGATCTTCAAGTACAAAATTCAAGAGAGACATAAAAAGGTAAATGGGACAGAAAGATACAATATGTTGTTAATAAGGGCAAAATGTTTACATCCCTACAAGGGAAGATGACACTTGCAACTCTAGAGAACTATATTGTTATTATATCATGTTAAAGGAGTATACATAAAGGCGGTGGATATAAGTTGACTTTGATGTAATGATAAAAGAAAAATTTAATTAAGTGGATTAAATGGATCCAAGTAAGTGGATTAGTCTGAGCTAAGAAAATGTACTGAGAAAGGAGGAGGCAGACAAGGGTAAATTACATTACAGGAAAAGACAAAAAAACCTATTAGAGTAGAGATAAAGAAGGGAGGGGGGATGAGCATTGTTTGAACCACACTCTCATCAGATTTGGCTCAAGAAGGGAATAACCTAATCAGTTAGGTATAGAAATCTAACTTGCACTATAGGTAGTAGGAGGGGAAAGGGGAAAGAAAAGGAAGGGGGGATAGAAGGGAGGGAAGAAGCAGTAAGGGTAAAGGGGAAGAAAAGGCAAAGGGATAAAACAAGGGAGATGGGATCGAAGGAGGCACTGGTCATAAACAAAACAGTAGTGAGGGGGGAAAAGGAGAAAGGAGAAAGAAAAGCATAAACAGGGGAAAAAAGGATGGAGAAAAAGACACAGATAGTAATCATAACTGTCAATGTGAATGGGATGAACTCTCCCATAAAACAGAAGCATATAGCAGATTGGATTAAAAACCATAATCCTACAATATGTTGTTTATAGGAAACACATCTGAAAAAGAGTGACACATACAGGGTAAAGGTAAAAGGCTGGAGCAAAATATATTATGCTTCAGCTGAAGTAAAAAAAGCAGGGGTAGCAATCCTGATCTCAGACAAAGCAAAAGCAAAAATAGATCTTATCAAAAGAGATAAGGAAGGAAACTACATCCTGCTAAAAGACACCATAGACAATGAAGTAATATCATTACTAAACATATATGCACCAAATGGTATAGCATCCATATTCTTAGAGGAGAAGTTCAGGGAGTTACAGAAGAAATAGATAGGAAACTATACTAGTGGGGGACCTCAGCCTCCCCCTCTCTGAACTAGATAAATCTAACCACAAAATAAACAAGAAAGAAGTTAAGGAGGTGAATAGAACGTTAGAAAAGTTAGGTATGATAGACCTGTGGAGAAAACTGAATGAGGATAGAAAGGAATATACTTTTTTCTCGGCGGTACATGGCACATACAAAAAAATTGACCATGTACTAGGGAATAAAAACCTCACAATCCAATGCAGAAATGCAGAAATAGTAAATGCATCCTTTTCAGATCATGATGCAATAAAAATTATATGTAATAAAGGGCCATGGAAAGATAGACTAAAAAATAATTGGAAACTAAATAATCTAATCCTAAAAAATGATTAGGTCAAAGAACAAATCATAGAAACAATCAATAATTTTATTCAAGAGAATGACAATAATGAGACAACATACCAAAACTTATGGGATGCAGCAAAAGCAGTTCTTAGGGGAAGTTGTATATCTCTAAATGCTTACATAAATAAAATAGAAAAAGAGGAGATCAATGAATTGGGCATACAACTAAAAAAACTAGAAAAAGAACAAATTAGAAATCCTCAATTAAACACCAAATTAGAAATATTGAAAACCAAAGGAAAAATTAATAAAATTGAAATTAAGGAAACTATTGCACTAATAAATAAAATTAAGAGCTGGTTTTATGAAAAAACCAATAAAATAGATAAACCTTTGGTTAATCTAATTTAAAAAAAAAGAAAGAAGAAAACCAAATTACTAGTATCAAGAATGAAAAGGGTGAAACTACCACCAAGGAAGAAGAAATTAAAATAACAATTAGGAATTATTTTGCCCAACTATATGCCAACAAATTTGGCAATCTTAGTGAAATGGATATATATTTACAAAAATATAAATTGCCCAGATTAACAGAAGAGGAAGTAAAATGCTTAAATAACCCCATCTCAGAAAAAAGAAATTGAACAAGTCATTGGTAACCTCCTTAGGAAAAAGTCTCCAGGGCCAGATGGATTTACATGCAAATTCTATCAAACATTTAAAGAACAATTAACTCTATTGCTATATAAACTATTTGGTAAAATAGGTAAAGAAAGAATCTTACCAAATTCTTTTTATGATATAAATATGGTGCTGATATCTAAACCAGGAAGAGTCAAAACAGAGAAAGAAAATTATAGACCAATTTCTCTAATGAATATAGATGCAAAAATTTTAAACAAATCATTAGCATACAGATTACAGCAACTTATTACATGAATAATACACTATGACCAGGTAGGATTTATACCAGGAATGCAGGACTGGTTCAATATAAGGAAAACTATTAGCATAATCCATCATATCAACACCAAAACTAACAGAAACCACATGATCATCTCAATAGATGCAGAAAAAGCTTTTGACAAAATACAACACCCATGCCTATTAAAAACACTAGAGAGTATAGGTATAAATGGAGTCTTCCTTAAAATAATAATTATCATTTATCTAAAACCTTCAGCAAGCATAATATGCAATGGGGACAAGCTAGAAGCATTTCCAATAAGATTGGGGATGAAACAAGGATG
>NW_020954591.1:36288722-36299975 GCF_900497805.2 Vombatus ursinus | reverse complement strand
GATCTATGAGGGACAGATTAAAGAGAAAATAGTACATGGGGGTGTGAAGGTGGGAATTCAGTCCAATCAAAGTGATCAAGCCCAGGTTCCCCACAACAATAAGAACATACATCCCTAGGAACAGGAAGAAGAGGGGCAGCTGGAGCTCTGGTTGATCTGTTAACCCCACAAGAATAAATGCAGACACTACGGAGTGATTTCCTATGACCATTCTCTTCTGGGACTGATCTGTGGAAACAGGAGGAAAAACAACATTTAACTGAGGTCCAGCATTATATGCCCTATTTGGCATTCAAGGCCCTTCACCACCTGGCCCATTCCTATCTTCCCAGTTTTCCTCCACATTCCTGCAAGCTATGATCCAAATATAATGGCTTACTTGATGTCTTTCACACAGGAAGTTCTCCAACTGCCACATCTAGGCCTTTGCCCAGACTGTCCCCTATGCCTGAAATGTTCTCCCTGTTCATTCTTCCTCGGAATCCCTGGCTTCTTTCAGGGCTCAACTCAAATAATAATTTCTCTGCTCCCCCACCTCACCACCAGCCACTACTATCTTCCAACTACTCTTTATCTCCCATGTACCTATTTATGTTTGTATCTCCACTTTATAAATGAGGAATTCTCCCTATTCATATTTATGTCTCCTCTTTCTTGAGACAGGGACTCTCTTTGCTTTTTCTTTGTATCCCCAGTGTTTAGCATAGCAACTAGAACATAATAAGGACTTAATAAATACTTGACTTAAAGATCATGAGGTAAAATGATGGTTAAGAGGCTAAGTCCAGCCCTCTTCTAGCCCCCTGGCACTGGGCTCAGTGTCAAGAAGACCTAAGTTTAAATCTAACCTTAGAACTTTATTAGCTGTGGGACTCTAGGTAAGTTGTTTAACCACTGTCTGCTTCAGTTTCCTCAAATATAAAAAGGAGATAATAATGGCACCTATCTCAGAGGGTTGTATGATGATAAAATGAGATAATATTTGTAAAGTACTTAGCACAGTATCTGGCACATAGCAGGTGCTTAACAAATGCTTGTTCTCTTCCCTTCCTCTTTCTCTTGTTGCTATCAGAAATCTCAGAGACTCAAAACATTCTGAGTTACACTCTCTATTAGGTGAAGTATTTCAATGAGTTCCTCCTGACTCTGCCTCTATAGTCACATGTGGGGACAATTAATAATGTCCTTCACAACTTGAGCAGAAAATGGATTTAGAAGATCTAATCATTAACCTTCAACAACTCTTTACTGCAGGGGTTCTTAACCTGGGATCTATAAATTTGGGAGTTTTTAAATTATATATAACTTCACTATAATCGACTTCCTTTATAATCCTATATATTTTATTCTATACATGTAAAAACATTCTGAAAAGGCATCTACAAGTTTCAACAAACTGCCAAAGAGGTCCATTACACAAAAAGTATTAAGTCCTCCTGCTTTACTGGATTCTTCTAGGATGGCGATCATTTCAGAGAAAGAAGAAAATTCCTCTGAGAAATTCAGTCACTCCCAGGGTTCACAAAGAAAAATTTCCAGGAGCAAGAAATGGAAAGTGCATACCTTGTTTTTGGAGTCCTCAGGGGCTGAAGCACTTGGTACACCTGGAGGCTCCTTGTCTCTTCTCATTGTCCAATGCACTCCTATGAACTCAATTTAACTCAGTTCCACAAGGAAGCATGAACCCTGGCACCTCATGGTTGTGGATTTGAAAGGAAAAATCAGGAGGAAAAATAGGTCACTCACTCACCTTCCCTCAGGACGGGGTCTTATTACTTGCTTACTCTCCTAGTCCTAGATCCTCAATGTTGACAGATTTTACAGCTTTCTTTCTGGCTGAGGGAAGTCAGAGCCCAGACCACAGTTATTAAGCTATCATCAGAGTTGTTTGGAGTGAGGGATGCTAGTTTCTGATTATGGCTTTATTTCGAGGATCCTCTGGTTAGGGGAGGAAACAATACCTAACAAATGTCTTTGGAATCACCTAATGATAGGAAACAGGGTGTTTTATTCTGGGTGTTGGCCTCCCAGGATTAATTTGAGAGGTCAGACATTTCAGGGAGAAGAAATGGGGTTTGTGTTTTTACTTGGGATCATTAAGTGCACATTGGCTGCTTGAGCACTCAATCTATACAAACTTTGACTTCCCAGTAGGGATTTCACATCCCCCCAATGCACAGAAGAAAGGAACCTCACTTGTTTCTCTACAGTTTTCTTCATACAACCAATCAGAAATCACTTATTACTCTCGGACACTATACTATGCAACACAGAGACTAGGCAACAAAGACAAAACTATACTAGGCAACAAAGACAAAAGTGAAACAATACTTCTGCCCAAGGAGCTTATGCTCTATTGAGAAAAACAGCATATATGTGAATGCATGTATAGTTATAATAAATACAAGGTATTTTGGAGGTGGAGGACATCAGCAACTGGGGAGGGGAAATCATGAAATGTATCATATGGTAAGTGGCACCTGAGCTAAATTTTGAAGGAAATAGGGGATTCAGAAGTTCATTCTAGCAGGGGAGACAGCCAATACAAAGGCATAGAAAAGGAAGAAGGATTGTCATTTGTGGAGGTACAGCAAGAAGTCAGCCAATCTCTCTAGGCTGCAGAGTACAGGAAGGGGAATCTGTATAATTAAGTTGGAAATGTAAGAAGCAGGGTTGTGAAGGGTTTCAAAGACCAGAGAAGTTTATATTACAACCTAGAGGCAACAGGGATCCAGTGTCATTTATTGGATAAGGGAATGCCATGATCAGACCTATGATTTAGAAAAATCACTTTAGCAGCTATGTGGAAGATTGATTGAAATGGTGGAAAACAAGAGAGTCGGAGAAAGCAACTAGGAGACTATTGTAATAATTCAAGCAAGAGGTGGTAAGGGCCTGAACCAGGATATTGGTCATTAGAGTAGAAGAAAGGAAGGGGACAGATGCAAGATATGTTGTAGAGGTAAAAAAAAGTACAGTAGTATTCTAGTATCAAAAAAGATCTCAGAGGTCAATAAGTCTATTCCTGTCTCATTCTACAACCTATCTCTGAAAAACAGTCAAATTTATGTTTGAATACTTCCAGTTACTGACAATTCACTTAATGAGGCAACTTATTCTATTTTGAATTGCTCTAATTGTTGGGAGATTCTTTATCTGAAGCCTAAATATCCCCCTTGTAACATAAACTCACTGTCCCCTAGTTCTGTCCACTTCACTTGGCAATAATCACAAGGAAATAGATCACTAAGAAGATAACTGAAACTTCTAAAGTAATATCCACTGCAGGGGGTGATGAAATGGAGACCTACAAGCGTCACAGGCACATGATCAGGAATAAACCTGGGAAATTTAACAAAGTTAAGTTTCTTAAAACTTTTATGTCTCCTTCATAGGTTTTAATATCTCAATTTAGCACTTTAATCACATATCTTGAATGAATAGAAAAATATTTATTAAATGATTACTATGTACCAAGTGTCATGCAAGGAGAATCACTGCTCTCAAGGAGCACACGCTATAATAGGGAGAAACTCTACATAAAAGTTCAGCTTCAAGTCAGCCACAAAGGCCTGCAAGTTCTAAGAGTCCAAGAGCAAACCTTATAGCAAGAATCATTAGAGTACATCAATAGGTCAGATACTGCTCAGGGGGTCAGGAGAATATAGAGACAGGATTCAGTGCCAGGGCAGATGGTAAGACCTGTAGTCCTCCACCTTTTCTGAAGGATTAGAGTTATTGACTCTCATCCCATCCTAGCAATATGAGCAGTCATGTTGCTCTTCTCAGTTGATAGTACTTTTGAATTCTAGATGGCTGTGGAAGTCAGGGAAGGAAGTGAACTCCAATGACTAAAGTACTTACTCATCCAATCCACAGTCATATCATTTGGAGATGACATAATTAGGTCAGGATTAATAGAGTGAGCTACCCTGAGACCTGGTCCTCCAATAAAGAGCAGACAGATCTTAGAGGACGGAGAACAGAAAGCAGAAATGAGAGAGACTTTGCTGAGAAAGAGTTGGTTAACCTAAGCAGCCCTACCCAGATACTCCCTTAGCCCCAGAGGGGTTATAAAGAAGCAGTGACAGAGCAGCCAAAGAATTTCTAGAGAGGGACCAAATGGCTCCAGAAATGGGAGCAAGTAGGGGCAGTGGTGAAGAAGGGAAGATTCCAAGACCATGCCTACCACAGAGATGACTCTCTTAGAGATAAGAGGAGCATGCAGATGGAGATGCTGCAGAATTAATCTTAACCATTTCTTCTTCTGTTACAGTGAGTTATTCAGATTGTGAAGGTACAATGGGAAGAGTTGGCTCTATCAACCCCAAATGTAAACATTTCTTTTCAATGAACCTGAATCCTTAGATAACACTAAAAATCCAGAACATAGTATTGATCTCTAAGGCAGGAAGGGGTTCACTGGAGGATGACTTTCTGGCCAACCTAAGTCAATATTCTTTACAGTGAAGTCTCAATCATAGGCATACCACCCACTACAGGGAAAGGGGAACTCATCAGAGGAAAGGATTGATTGTTTGCGAACTCATGATAATATTCCATGAGGTTATTTTTTTTTGTATTCTTCTGATGGTGTGAAAATAAAGCTGTCCTGTATTGGCTTTATACTCTTATGTGCTATATACTATAAACTAAGTGCCTGAACAAAGATGAGTGTTCCTTTTTTACCCATTTCTGTAAAGACTTTGACACTTAGACTTCTGTTGGAAACCTATTAGCCCACTACTGTAGGGATTACTCATCTGGAACTCAAGAAAGAGGTCACAGGGAGAGATATAAATTTGGGTCTCACTTGCAAGAAGGTTGATAATTGTTGAAGCCATTGTAATGGGTAAGACCTGAGTGGAAAAGTTCTCAATAATCACTTAGATCACGAAGTATGGAGAATAAAGAGAAGGCTGAGAGCAAGGACTCGAAAATAATTATTTGCTGATAATGAAACCCATTAGCTATTACCTCCAACACTACAGAATTTGAATCTGTAACTTCCTAGTTTATTATTTTCGCCTACAAAGTTCCTCCCCATCCTCAACCTAATCATTTTAATACAATTTTCAGTCCAATTATAAATGTATAAATTTAGAGTATTAAATTAATTCTGTATAATTTTTTATTGATCCTATTTTCTATTAGTTGATTTTGTCCTGTTACTACTTAAGTCATGGTTCTTTGTCTCTGAACTTAGTTCAAGAACTCAACTGGCCTATAATGAATTAAGTTTAGAAATACAGTTCTCCTGTTAATCACCATTCTATTCTTGTCTCAAGGAAATCTGCTATCCTTGGGGGATGCAGGTAGCACCATGGAGTCTGGTCTAGTATATTTACACCAAAAAGCTGACTTCCAAGGATGTCTGATTTGCTATCCAAAGAAGTCTGGTCCATTATATCTAACCTTGCAGGTGGACTCAAACAATGAACATTTCTTAGTCACAGGAGGGAAGGAGGGAGTTGTTGTTAGCTTCTCATTCCCAACTTCAAACCCATCATATTTTTCCCCACCACCTCAGCTATGTAACCAATTATGTTGTCCTCAACTCCATGATGTAACCAACCCTATAACCAATGGTATTCTTTCTTCACCTACCCTGTTCTGTAATTTCTTCTGTGCTTATAAAGAGGAAGTTTCATCTTCATTTCATGGTCTTTTGGCTAATGGAGGCAGTCATTAGACACCTTTGTTATCAGATTCGCAACCTGTTAATGATTTGCTATCTTGCTCAAAGAATCTGTGCCGTAGTCTACCTTTGCTGAATTTTGCTTGCACCAATATTTGGCCTTATCCTTGAGGCACCTTTAAGGGATATCAAGTCAGTGGTATAGTGGTATAGTGGCTACAGAGCTGGCCTTAAAACCAGGAAAGCCTGGATTAAAGTTACACAGATAAATATTGCCAATGGGTATGGGGTGGGTGGGCTAGATTTATTAAGCACCTATTATGTACAAGCACTTTACTAAATGCTTTACAAATACTACAGTATTTGATCTTCACAACAACCCTGGGAGATAGATACTATTATGACCTCTATTTTATAGTTGAGGAAACTGAGGCAGACAGAGGTTAAGTGACTTGCCCATGGCTCCACAGCTAATAAGTGTCTAAGGTCCATTTGAACTCAGGCCTTTCTGACTCCAGGTCCAGCACTCTATTCACTGCACTACCTAAACATCCTTAAAAAGTCCCTCCGCCTCTCAGTTGCCTAGTCAACCCGCTAAAACTTTAAGTTGCAAATAAAGTGCCAAACTACATTGGTAGAGGGAATTTCCTGACCCAGGAATTCCCTATACTAGAGAAATCACAGGCGCAGTCTCTTTACTTATAATTTTAATTCTTGTTTAGGAAGCTCCTTTACTAAATGTCTCATTTTCTCCCTTCATTAAGCTAATAGTAAAGTGTTTGCCCTTATTTACTCCCCTGAAAGCATAGGGTTTACTATAGCTACAGAATACTGTAAATTTTGAGGACAATGGCAGGAATATGATTGTCAAAATCCATTCTCTCATTAGTCCAGGGATTGGACTGGATGTCCTGGGTGTGAAGGAGAGAAAAGCATCTATATCTCTTCTCATGTTCTTCCCTTCCCTCGACCACTCTTATAGATATGAAAAAAGGGTGAAATAAAACATATAGTATGTACACTTTCTATACTGTAAGGAAATAACAACATAAAATATAAATCAAAATATTTCAGTAGAAGGAAACATTGGGAATGACTTCTTTTCAAAAAAATATAAAAACCACACAGTTAATTTAAAGGATATTATGTCTTTCTCTTTCCTCCCTTTTGGAAGAAGGATGCAACATGGAAGGAAACCTGGAAAACACTGAGGAACTGAATATCACAGAAATGATTCCCTAAAGCCCAATACTCATTGTAAGAGCTGAGTGACAACATGCTTTAGTGACTGCTGACATTAAAGTCAAGTTAAAAAAATCTCTCTATAAATCAGGGAAGATGGTATTGGTGGAGGGAATAGAAACAGAGTGATAAGAACACTCAAGACTTAGAAAGTAAAGATAAACATTTATATTTTACAATTCTAATGTTCTTTTTAAAGTTTATCATAAAGCAGTACTACCCTTAGACCTGAACAAGATAAGCCCCGTACCTGTCCCAGAACTGCAGGGGCATTTTTGGATCTCTGGAGGATCAAATTCATCCCAAGTGCAAAAAAAAAATTAAGAGAATAATGAAATGCATAGAATAAAACAAAATAATTATGAATGACCTGCCCAACCAAGCAAATGTTATCCTGTTTCTATGGGATATATTGCATGGGATTTGGGAACATCTGAATACACCTAAATTAAGCCAGTGTGAAGGCGGCAGACGTATGAGTACCATGACTGGGGGTGGAATATGGCAGTAGAGGGGAGAGGTGGAAAAGATCTCCAGTTTAGAACTTAGGTGGTTGTTTGCCACATCTGTGCATGGGGCAAGCTTAGCTCAATCACTATTCCCAACTCCAAAATGAGCGATTGTGGCTTACTCAAGTAAGTTTAATTTGCCCTATTCTGAAGCCACCACTGCCACCTCAAGAGCTTCAAGATTGGGATAGGTAAGGAGTGAGGCAAACCCTAGTACTGCCCTAGAGCCCTTTATCTGGATTGGACCTCACCCCATTTGGAATGCAGACCTCTCTTCACTGTACCACCTAAGACTAGACATCTCAATCACTTTGAAACCAAATAAATTTGGATTTGAAAACATACTTTTTCATTCTCTGTTGCTCAGCGGGGGAAGTGAGGTGTTGTACAAGAAATAATGGGTATAATCCACAAGAAGACAGATTTCAAGTCAATATAAGGAACTATCGATAGGCAGCTTGACTTAGAGCATGTCAGCCCCAGACACATGCTTATTGTGTGACCATGGACAGTTCACGTAAAGTCTCAGTATGCTAGGTAGGCCAGGGTTCTCCAGACTATTTTGACAGGTTACTCTATAAGTAAAGTATTTTGTTTATTTATAAACTGTATGCATATACTGTACTAATGTTACCTTACGAAACACACAAAAATAAACATTAAAAAGAAAAATGAAATAAACAATTTTAAAATATCATTAATGATCCAAAAATCATTTTGCTCACTAAAAATATTAATTTCTAATCTTTAAATACTAATAGCATACTATATTCTAAGCAGTTAACCACTTTTGCTATCCTTTATTTGTTTCTTAGAATTTCTAAAATATCTCATATTGGTTGCTTAAAAATTGTGGGAGCTTTACCTAAATTTTTAATGATTCACAAGTAAACCACCATTATTCAAATTTGTTTTTAAAATATATTATAATCATTAGTATTACAACTGTGGTAATAAATTTAAATTTAAAAATCCTTCTTTCTAAAGAAAGGGCACATTGACAGTTGGCATCAAAGTGCATATCCACACTACCTCATCATATTGTGTAGGACAATGTCTTCTGTTTTATGTTAGACATTGGGTAGTTTGTGTACAGAATGTTTTAATTTTGTACTTTTTATGTCTGTGTATGTTTAAACTATTATAAACAATAATGCAAAAAATAAGATGTAGTACAACTTTAATAGGAAAATACTGTTATAAATGTGCATTAACAATTAAATTAAATGTTATACTTGATTTCATGTTTATTAAATTATATTTTTAAATTATATATATAAATTATAATTTTGATATTTTTTAAAATTTCAATAAAGATAGTGTTTTCTTTTCTGAGGTTTCAAAAATAAGGCACAATAAAATGTTAAAATAATACCAACATTCCATTCTCTGATTTATTTATACTGCCAACAAAATAAATAATAATTGAAAATAGTCATTTAAACTTTAGTGTAAGATGCAAAAAAAATTTATCTTTAATATTATCTATTTCATGAAGACAAATATTATCAAGGCCTGCTGTTGAAGGCAATTTTAATGCAAAAAATGTGCTGGAACAGAATTTCAATATATGATAAAATTATTAATCACTGTATTTTATTCTTTGACACATATTGCTGCACAAAGAGAAATGTTTTCAGTTCTTCTTGGAATGTATATTATTGGGGAGTTTTAGGAGGCTGTTTGGTGTATTCTAACTTTGGGTTATCAGCTATTAAATAGTGTCGAAAACCATCTCTGAAAATGAAGCTACTGATATTTGTGGCATGTGGAGAGATGACAGGCAATGTTTGAATGAGGTGAGCTCTCACAGCATAAACCAACTTCCTGATATATATGATGAACAGTGTTGGGTGGGGGGAATTCACCCTCAGTGGGTATTACAGTTCTGAGCAGTTATGCCGCAAAGAACTGTAACATTATGGTCACATGACCTAAAATAGTAAGCCAAATTTAGACATCATTTCTACCCCATAAGATTTGGTGTTTTAAATCACAACATTTCTTAAGAAAAAGTGAAAGTCAGAAGATAATTACTCTAAATCTCCATTGATAAATCAGTATACCTCACGTGAAATTTGTAGTACATTTTAATCAATTGTTAATACAGATAGTGGTATCAGAAAAAAAAAATTATTTACCTGAGCCCTGAATATGCTAGAGGTGGCCCTGCTTTAAAGAGCCATCTTTGAATGAAATATTTTGAGGTTTGTATGTAGATGTTATAGAATGTTAGCATTTAAAGAAACTTAACCTTCAGCTAAGCCAAATCTTTTATTTCATAGATAAAGAAATTGAGGTCCAAAAAGTAGAAGTGGCTTCTCCAAATTCACACACAGAGTTTAGTGGCAGAGTAAAAATCCAAACACAAACCATCTTGACTCCCAGTCCAGAGCCTTTTCTATTATACTATGCTTACCCTTAGTTCTTCAAACAAAGCAATATAATTTGATGTTTTTAAGAGCCCAAGATTATAAACATGGGTAGGCATGATTAGGAAGCCCCCATCTTGAATTTGAGAAAAGATATGTCAGATAGTGGGACAATGGCACACTACTGTCATTCCATGGTGCCTATTTAAATTTCAAAGTTAGTGATTCAGGGGTTAATATAAGACTTATGCTTCCCAAATGGGTATAAAATTACAGGGGCATTTCATTTGATGAACAGCAATGACCCTACTTCAAAACTTTCAGATTCTACTACTCCATAGTTAACAAATAATCAAATCCAATTCCTGCTTTTAATCCTTTGTGCAAATAATGCAAAGAGAGATCAACCAATTTATTTGTATCCCCTAAGACCAAATCTCCTGTGATTCTGTTGGAGATGAGGACCTTAGTGATTAATTAAAACTTGGATTTGCTGGGGGAGTGATGAAAGACTCATATTTGAGCATTTCAAAACTAAGAAAAGTTCCTGTGAATTTTATTAATTCTAATTACATTGCCACTGGGGTTTTATTCAGAAAGATCCAAGCTAGAATATGCTCATTGAGGTTACATTAATCCTTTCACAGGTGCTATCTCCAAAGGAAAAGTAGAGTCAGTCTAAGGAAAAGACACAGCTTTCCTAGGGCATGATCATTATGCTCCCTCTATGTTCCCCATCCCATGCTAAAATCTCTCTGACTTGCCCATACTATGGGTCATTTAAATATATAAAAATCACATTGTAAGGAAAAACTCTGAAAAATTAGAGCTGTCTGTACCTGGAATGGACTGACATACCTAGTTCACCATCACTTGAATTCTTCAAGGAGAGGCTGGATGATCAGTTATAGGGAATGCTGTAGAAGAGATTGGATTCTATGACCTTTGAGGTGCCTTCCAGTTCTGAGATTCTTTGCTTCTATTAAACATTAGTTCTACTTCTAGACCTCAAATTCTGTTATAAACTAAAAATCATCAAAATCATTTCGGTATTGGTTAAAAAATAGAGAAGTACATCAATGGAACAAACTAGACTCAGAAATAATCAAACCCAATACACAATGTTCAATAAACCCAAAAACATAACTTAAGAATGAACTCCCTATTTGATAAGAACTATTTAGAAAACTGGAAAGCAATATAGCAGAAATTAGGCTTGAGACCATAAATTTACACCATATTCTGTGATAAATATAAAGTGAATACACAACCTGGATATTAAAAATAATATCTATTTGTAACTCATGAGACCTTTGTCACTATTAGGGTAGGGTAGGTATTAGAGGGAAAAAAATTATATGTATGTATGGATAGATAGATTGATAGATTGATAGATAGATAGATAGATAAATAGACAGATAGATGGTACAGGCTGAATTGAAGATGAAGGGGTGATATCTAGAGAATAAAATTAAGGAGTGAGAGAGGATTA
>NW_020954591.1:36281292-36288599 GCF_900497805.2 Vombatus ursinus | reverse complement strand
CTACAGGAAAATAGGGGGAAAGGAGATAAGAGAACAGGGGAATGATAAAGGGGAGAGCAGATTGGGGGAGGGGGTAATCAGAAGCAAACACTTCTGAGGATGGACAGGGTCAAAAGAGAGAATAGAATAAACAGAGAGCAGGATAGGATGAAGGGAAATATAGTTAGTTTTCCACAACATGACTACTATGGAAGTGTTTTGCATGACTGCACATGTATAACCGGCATCAAGTTGCTTGACTTCTCAATGAGGGTGGGTGGGGAAGAAGGAAGGGAGAAAATTTGGAACCCAAAGTTTTAAAAACAAATGTGAAAAACTGTTTTCACATGCAACTTGGAAATAAGATATACAGGCAATGGGGTATAGAAATCTATCCTGCCCTACAGGAAAGTAGAAGGGGAAGGAAGGGGATAAGAGAAGGTGGGGGGGGAGATAGAAGGGAGGGTAGATTTGGGGAAGGGGTATTCAGAATGCATGCCATCTTGGGGTGGGGGGAGGGATGAGATGGGGAGAAAATTTGGAACTCAAAATCTTGTGAAAGTGAATGTTGAAAACTAAAAATAAATTTAAAAATAAAATAATAATATCATCAAAAAGTAAAAAGGAAGGTAATCATTATACCTTTCACAACCATGAGTAGGAGATTTATTATTAACCAAATAAAGGATAAAGATAGATGAAATAGATCATTTTGATCATACTAAATCAACAAGCTTTGGAACAAAAAAATAAGGATTTAAACAAAATCCTAAGACAGGAATGTAAATAGACAAATGGGGAAAATGTATGAAATTTCTCAGATAAGGTTTTGGTTTCTAAAATATTTAGGAAACTAATAAAAATATAGACAACCAAAAGCCTTTCTCTAATAGTAAGTCATCAAAGGATGTGAACAGAGACTTCTCAGAACTGTAAACAATAATTATATGAAAGAATGCTCCAGATCACAAATAAGCAAAATGCAAATCAAAACAACACAGGTTTCACTTCATACCCAGTAAACTGGAAAAGATGACAAAAAAAATGAGAATAGTAAATGTTGGAGGAGTTGTAGAAAGACAGGAACACCAGTACATTGTTAGTGGAGTTGTAAATTAGTACAACCATTCTGAAAAGCAATTAAATACTTGCTGAATTAATGAATAAATGATGTAGGTTCAAGAGCTATTAACTCATTTTACCAAAACTGTAGAGAAGACACCAAAATGCAAGCAGTTAGGGTAAGAAATGTTGGAGGCATTGGGTACAGATTATTTTAGGAAAAGTTGGGCTTTGAAGGTGAGGAGAGAATAGCTGGCTGAAGTGGGTCAAAATGGGTCAAGAGAAGGATTTTTTAGGATTGAGGATTATTTGTAGAAAGATGGAAACCTTGTCCTGGATTTCAAGGCTTTCTGCAATATGTCTACAACCTAAATTTTCAGTCTTATCTCACATTACTCTACTTCATCTGCTTTATATTCTAATCCAACTATATTACTCTCCCACTTCTATTTTTATCCCATATTTTTCAATCTCAGTGCCATACCCCATGCTTGGAATGGTCTTTAAATGTCACCTCTTCCTTATATCCTTCCTATATCCATCCAAGTAAAAATGATGTGTCTCTCCTGTGATTTCTCATAGCACTTTGCTTGAACCTCCACATTAACTCTTCCATTTCAAAATAACTGTTCACAGATTGATGGAATTAGGACAGACCTGAGAGTTCATGTAATCCAATCAAAATGATTGCCTTTTCAATATCCCCGATAAGTAATCAATCCTCCTTATGATTTCTCAAAGCAGATCATCATGATTTTGGATAGTTCTAATTATTATTCCCAGAGCTTCAACAATGTCAATGCCCCTCCAGAATGCCAACCCTGTTTCCAGCTTAGTCCTTTCAGCCACCATGGAAAGAAATAACTCTTATATGTAAAGTGCCCTCCATCCCCAATACTAATGGTCAACCAACTAACAAAGTTTAGTCTAAGAGTTCTAGGAACAGCAAGCAGCACAACCCAGACCACCAGCCCTGATTCCAACCTAATCCCCATAGCCAAAGTCTAGGGCAGCAATCCTTGTGAAAATGTAACTTGGCAATTGTCTTTACAGGTGCTACAATCCCTCTATCTTCAGCAGCCATAGTTAGCAAACACCCTGAAAAGAAACTTAGCAGTCTTTTGCACTGTCAAATGGTTTATCATCAGAAACAAAACTTTTATTAGTGGAAATACTATTAAATAAGATACTTTGCCACTATATCCTAGGAACCACAAGGCCTTTTGGTTCTTAAGGTGCAGTGGAAAATTATCCTATTTAATGTTATTTCCACTAATAAAAATTTTGTTTCTGATGATGAATAATTTGACAGTAGCTAGTGCTGGGGTAAGTGCCTCTGACCTGAGCTCTACAGAGGCCCTCACTAGAAGTTTCAGAAAGAAAGAGTTAGCATTAATAGTTCACAATTTGGGGATGAAAGTGGAAGCTATTTCTCTTTTTAAATTTCTTAAATTGATAAAGGTATCCTCTGTTCTTATCAAATTAACTGGACTGCAATTTGTCCATATTCCCAATTCCAGAAAGGATTCTTGGCCCCCAGAAAGAATCAAGCAATTTCCTTTCAAGTGCTTTCCATAAAAGTCCACAAGTGACATTCCAAGTGCCACATAAAAAGTTCCAAGCAGTTCCTTCAGCACAGTTTCTCAGACTATCCCAAAATTACAGTCTGGGGCCCTGGGGAGGTAGTCCCTGACTCAAGCTAAGGACTAGGCCTAACTAATGGGTCTGGAAATAATATCACTCCCAATTATAAGAAATTATACAAATTCAACCAATTGTTTGCTGCGGTTTTTTCAGGGTCCAGTTCTTAGTAACACAGAGAATATTTACATTGGTCTCTCCTTGCTGAATGGCCACAGACATTCTCTAAACTTCCAGATTTGAGGGAGGGAGCATCTCATGTTAAGCAATTACCATCCCTCGGGGCAACACCAAAGTAACCATCAAAAATATAGAGGCCAACTTCGGCTCACTTTCTCTGCACTACCTTTCTCTCCCACCTTCAACAAGATAAGCTCTTTTCATTCCAAACTTGAAGATCTATACCAATTGTTCTGGGCTAGACCTGACTCAGTCCAGTTCTCAGGTAGTATAGGCTCAATACTGGAATAAAATGAGACACTCATTGACCATTCAACAGTTAACAAAAGATTTACCTAGCCATAGAAGAGGAAGGATGTTCAATAAGGATATCTATCAAGCACACCATTACTTCATTCAACCTAACAAATTTCCCCTGCTCTACAAAGCTCTATCATTTAAACCTCAGAGCTGAAGCGCTTTGTGCCAGTTTTCACTCAAATGACTTAGACATTATGTCAGCTAACCAAACCCTGGAGTCAATCAAGACCTGAGAGGATAGTCTCAATATCTTTTAAGAAAAAAATTAGCCCAACCTAGCTGGGAGAGGCTTAAGAATTGCCCCAACTACACCAGTTTAAACATTACGTTGCAGACTCTGCTTACCACATTCTCTGTTTCCCTTGTTACAACTTCATCCCCTTTCCAAATTCCTTATGATCGACGTTCCTTCCCAGTGTTCGCTCATAAGCCCTCTTTTCACTCCATACTGTCTTCTTTAGCAATTTCTTTTGTTCTCACTAATTACATTATTGCCCTATCTTCTCTACCAAACTCCCAGCAAAAAATCTCCAAATGCCAGAAAATATATAAAACCTCAACCTCAAAATATGTAAGACCGAGAATATTTTATTCTTACTTCATTATTTCTGTCAGCAGTAATATCATTCAACATATATCTCACATCTGAAACCTTGGCATTTCCTGTTTATGACACCCTTCTTGAAGGAGAAGGGCATATTTCCTCCTCCCCCACAGGCAGGAAGAGCAGCCTAGATCCATATAGACTCCTAGGATTTTAATTTCCTCTCATTTCCAATTGCCAAGGAAATGTCACATGGATTTGGGATGTAAACAGGACTGATGAAACTCACAGAAAAAGTTAAATCTAAGAGGGCTAAAGGAGCAGCTGGCTCTGCCTTCCCCATGGCAGTGGTAGCAAAGATGAAAATGGGTGACAGTGGCTTTGTACCAGCACCAATGGTTTACCCTCTCAGGCCCCTGGGGAGAAACAAAGACAATGGGACCATTCAAAAAGTATAAAGATTGCTTTTTATTTTTTCAGCTTGCTGATGTGGCTAGAGCTCTAGTAAATGTAAATATGCTGCAGAGAATATGGAAGAATTTACTTCTTTATCCCCCTCATCTTATCATCCCTTCAGCTGGGTGCGCCTGACACCTGTTTTTAAGCTCATTCCTTTATTTGATAGTTTTTTTTAACTCACCTAGTATGACTGCTAATAGATACCTGTGGTTGACCCAGACATATGTTTTTGTGTGTGTCCCTTTTTTTGTATTATGAGAATGCAGAGATAGCTCTGATAGTTTTAGCCACAGGACAGTGACTTGCAAATCTTCTTCCTAGTAAAGGCCTGGGAATCCCAGTCCCTGGTCCATTATCAGAGAATCTCTCTCTGATTATAGGCATATGGATTATGAGCCATATAGCCAGAATAGTATAAAATTATTAGCTCTCAAAAGCAGAGTTTTAAAAAGGGAACTTGGGACTTTTCACTTTTAAAACTAAAGATCTGACTAGCAGGCCCCTGCGGCAGCTATAAGACAAAGAGTAGGAAAAGCAATTCTAACTTGTTTTCACCCTATCTAAACATTATTTTTTGAATAATATTTTTCTTTTCCCAATTACATGTAAAAACAATTTTTAACATTCTTTTTTTTTAAATTTTGAATTCTAAATTCACTCCCTCCCCCCACTTTCCTCCTTGAGATGGTAAGGAATTTGATATAGGTTATACATGTGCAATCATGCAAAACATATTTCCATATCAGTCATGTTGTGAAAGAAAACACAGATCCCCCCCAAAAAAATCATCCTCTAAACATTTTTATACATTGACCCCCTAGTGTTACATTTGGTTCTTCCCTCTCCTTTACCTCTCATAGCCAATCAGTTACCAAGTCTCACTGATATCAAAACTATCTGGTACTAGGCAAAAATTCAATCATTGGAACAGAATAGTGATTCCATAAATACAACTAAATATATAGAAAAGGTTAATGTTTTTTATATACCTGTTTATGTTCAACTTTAGGGAATGGAATCATTCATTATTCAGTCAATGCTGTTAAGAAAACTGTGTAGCAATATGGCAAAAAAATAAATTTAGATCCATATCTGATACCATTTGTCACAGCTTCATCTATATCAACAAGTTAACCTTTTAGAAGTAAGAAGAAAAAGAATAGTATATTTACCCCAAATGCAGGCAGGAAATAAATTCTTATTTATCCAAGAAATTACTGGGTCAAGGCAGATGAGTTTGCACATTTACTTTCATTATACAATAAAACAAAACTTAGAAGTTGTGAGAGGGGAAGAGATTTGGGGAAAAGTTCACATAAGACCAAAAACCCTGATAATTAGAGCTCAGAGGTTGATGCCAATCTATACCTTAACAGGAATTCCCTCTACCACCATCCCTAGAAAGTCATCATCCAGGCTCCAGTTGAAGATCTCCAGTAAAGGGATATTCATTATCTTTGGAGAGCAAATCTATCTTTACTATCTTAGAATCTACCCATTCTGCTTCTAGATAGTTTTTATTATAAAGAGAGCCTTAATTAGCTTATCTGCAACTTTCACCCATCACTCCTCATTCTCCCTCTGTGTTGTAAACCATAACAACTTTAATTACTTTTTTCTCATCATGGCCCTTCAAATATTTAGGTAAACAGATAGCCATCTTGACTCCTATCAGTTTTCTTTTATCCAAGTTAATGTCACCAATTTTTTTTCAACTGATCCTCCTATGACATCAATTTTCATGGAGGACAAATCAGAAAAAAAAATATTCGTAATTTACATGGAGCTGATATACATTTATACAAGTAGATTCCAAATTCCTCTTGACAAATAGTCAAAGGATATGAATAGGCATCACAAGATATTACAAAGAAATGAATGTTCAGCCACACTAATAATCAAGAAATTAAAAATAAAAGAAGTACCAGGTATCTTACTACTAAAGCCCGACACTAATGCTTCTTTGTGTTGTAGAGGTGAAACTGATTCTCCATAGATTATGCCAGTAAGCAAAAGCTCTGGCAAGTCCTACCAAGTTGAAAAGTCATTGAACATAGACCCTGTAATGCACCATATATCAGTTGTCCAAGGACTAACCTAGGCAGCTCCTAGGAAGTCCATCAACAGGTTGTGTGGCAAATGATTGATTTTCTGGCCACAGAATTTTTAAAGAGCATCTACTAAGTTATAACAGGATTGCAAATCTGCATCAATGGAAGGAGTACTTCTGCCAATAAATTATAGCTCCTTGAAGTGTTGAAGTATAAATTATCACCTCATACTCATCTCATTTTCAAAAATAAATAACTTAATTTTGATATGGGTATGAAGAAACAGCTACACTAACGCACTTCTGATAGCATTATAAACTAGTGCCATCTTTCTGGAGACTGCTAGGGCAAGTACACAAGAAGATTCATAAATCTTTGACCCATACCCTTTGACCCAGTAATCCTATTATTGAAAATAAACTCTCAAGAATTAAAAATGGTCAGAGAAGAAAACCATATATAGAAAGTTGCTTATAGTTGTTATGTGCAATAAAATTTTTTTAAAAGTTGTAAAGAGCTTAAATCAATGATAGTTGGGTAATAGTTAGCTGTGTGGTTAAATAAGACCTAACGTGAACTGATTCAGAATAAGAGTGCTGAGGTAATAAGCCCATTAGAAAAGCCTAAGAACGAGACAGGAAGCAAAAGAGAAACCTAAATCGTTGAGTCAGGAAGCACAGTACAAGGAAACTGTGTCTAGGAGCTAAACTATCAGGAGAAAAACCAATGAGATTTCCTCTGAGCAAATCCTGACGGGTGGGATTAGGGGGAATAGATCAAGTCATTGGGTCACTGTCTGCAAAGGGATGGTGAAAATTTAAGCTAAAGGTGATGGATCTAGGTCTCAAATGGGAAGAATAATCTGCTTAACCAGAAAGCTAAGCGGAAAAAAATATCTCAGTCTAAGCTTGGGCATAGGAGTAAAATGGACTATCAAGGCAACCATTACATATCTCTGTACAAAAAACTACACATTCCACTGAAAATAATTAAAAATATAGGTTCTGATTAATAAACATATTATGTTCCCTATGATTTCCCTTTCCTGTTTACTTTGCTATGCTTCTCTTGAGACTTGTATTTGAAAGTCA
>NW_020954591.1:36273277-36281181 GCF_900497805.2 Vombatus ursinus | reverse complement strand
ATAAGAAAGCCCCTATAAGAAAGTAAGTTATAAAATTACTATATGTTTTGTATTCTTATGGGTAGAAGAGGTCTTTATCTTGACCACAAGAGGGAAGGAACTCCCTTCCACTGGGGCACAGGCATCAGACTCAAGAGTCTTGGTCCTAGCCCTGGTCAGCAGTTAGTGGATCTAAGGGATATGATTGGAGAAGAATTCCCTGTTACTGAGGCAAGGGGTTCAGACCCTCAGGCCTTGTTCTCTTTGGTAAAGGCAAGAAGTACTGCACACAAAAGTATAGCTGCTGAAAGCCCTAGTCCTAGCCTTGGTCAGTGATTCATTGATCTAAGAAGGAAGGTGTTGTCTATCACTGAAGCATTAGATTCAGTGACCTGGCCCTTACTTTCTCTGTAAATAAAACAGAAGGTGGCAGTAAGGCTGCATGTCTTACTCTGGCAGCGGTGCAGTTGCCAAGAAACTTAGTTTCAGCTTTGGTCAGTGGCTCATGAGCTACCTGCGGCCCAGACTTAGCTTCTTAGCCATCTAGCTTGTTTGGTTAGATCCTAATAGGAAGGGACAACTCCCAGAGTCACTTCAGAATCAAAGTGCATACTGACACTTACCACTACCAGAGGTCAGTGATGGATGCAAACAAGATCCAGAAACCAGAGGCACAAGCTGCAAAACCTATAGGATGGAAGAAAGGTAATCTCTGTGCTATGGAAAAGCCAATCCCTGGGTATCCGCTGAGGGTGGGAGACAACTATGCTGCCAAAAGGCTATCAGCGATTGTTCTACTGACTAGAGATTTGAGTAAGGTTTTGATAGGCCTCTTCAAGGACATTCCCCTGCCCATCTTACACAGTAATGGGGGTCTAACTCCCAGTGCAAGGTAAGCAAAAGCCAACCAGTTTTCTGAACTCGACCATCTCAGGCAGTGAGGCCTTCTCCCAGGTGCAGATTAAGTGAAGGCCTGTCAAATGTTCTGACCTTGGCCATCTCAACAATGATGGCCTTATGCCAAGAGATAGGGCAGGATATGTTAGTTTATCAGGATATGTAATCAGAGAAGGCCAAGGCATGGGCAAGGTGGGAAAACTCAAGTAGAAAATAGGACAATGGAAATGTTATATACCTCTTCTTCTTCCTTCATGATATGGATTTCTTCTGCTAGATCTCTATATTTGGAAAATTTTTTATTCCACATTACTTGGAGGTGATAAGTATTCAGGATGGTGATATCAATCAAAACCATTCTTCTTAAACATTTATTAATCAAAGTTATGTTCAGGAGACTATGGGCAACAATTTTATCTGTGATGATGCTTCAGTTCTCATAAAATTTATTTCTTAAATTCTCAAGGACAGTGGATAACTGGAGTAAAAGGTCTCTTACTTCACAAAAGATAGTAAGCTTCTGGTGTATAATTCTGGCCACCTGTTCATTTCTTTCTAGGTATTTTCTAAGTGCTAAGTTTTTACAATCAACAGTGATATATGTTCAACTGTTTCTATTATTTCCTTATATAATATGCATTAATCAACAAATCTTGTCCCTTAAGAATAACATTTCTGTAATTTCTGGTGGTTATAATCTAACCTGAAGTGCTTTTATGTATTCCCCCTTCTTATTTCTTTAAAATGTTTATTGATGTGTTTTGTTTTTACATTACAAAAATTTACAGATTATTTCCACTTGTGATAAAGGAAAAGAGTTAAGAAACTAATAGTTATCTTTTCTGAAAATTCATTGCAAGATTTCACATCTGTAGCATCCCCCACCTCTATTTTTTTTAATTAAGAGAAATCTATTTTCTCTTCCTCCCACCTCAATGAGAAAAAGAAAAGAAAAACAAATTTCCTATTACAAATATATATATTAGCCAAAAAAAATCTCCTTCAAAGGATGTATACAAAGCATATGTCTCATTTTGCACTATAAATGTCATATCTCTGTAATAATTTTATCATTGGTTGTCTGAAATCATGAATTATTTATCATTGTTCTTACTACTTTCAAAGTTATTTTTACACTCATAATTATATAATTTGACCTCTTGGTTCTCTTTATTTCATTCTTCATCAGTTTATTGAAGTTCTCAAAACTGATCATTTATACATTATTGATGTCAAATGTCAACTATGTGGCTCTTCTTCATCAATGTATTGATTGAGTACCTGTGGATATTGTTTTTTAAGTGCCATTTTGGATCTCAGCTGTTTCCTAGGCTCTGTGCAAAGGTAAAGCACTTTCAATACCTTTTCACAAATCGAATGGCACACAACAATTGTCAGTCCTTAATATTAGTAAAATGATGTGGGGTTTTTTTCCAAAAGCATTTTTCTAAGTTTTTAACCTATTTATCATATACTTAGAAAATCTATTAATCCTCCTCCTTTTATTTGATGAGGAAATATTCATCTTTCTATAGCTGCTTTGGGGTGTTTTATGGATATTGTACGGTTTTTGTTAGGATACTTCCAAAATTTCATCCATTTTACTGTTCCAAGGACACATTGAGATTTGTATTGCACAAGTTTTGATTGTTTTGAATGTGTTCTTCCTGGTGAACACTAACCTCAGAATTCTAGTAAGGCTTTTTTTTTTTTTCAACCTGGGCTAGAAATACAGTGGCCAAATCCATTCTAGTGTTGATTTGCATGGAACATTTAATCTGCTCCATTTTTTCCAGATCTAAGATGACTCACCCCTCCTTAGGCCACCTAGTGGCCCTCTGCTCTCAGGGGATAATCATACTAGCAAGGAATTTAGAGCAGACATCCAATTGGTTTTAGCCCTTCTGCAGCTCAGAATTCATGAACTCAAGCCATAGACCAGCCTTGCCTTATGAGGATTAGGGTACATCAAATTTCCAATAATTGAATGACCATGACGGCTATTTGGCCTGGTACTAGGGTAATTTCTGACACTTTGATAATAGCAATGACTGCAAAGTAATTATGTAAATTTATGTAAAGTTATATGTAAATTTATGTATGTAAAAATTTATGTAGATGTATGTAAAATTTATGTAAGTTGTGTAATTTATGTTAACAAGTTAGCTCGCTGACCCTTCCACAAAACAATTCTACTGGGCAACACAGCTGAACTTCACCAAAATTACTTTAGTCCTATAAACAATGTCACCTCAGAGATAAAATAACAAAAATTTTTAAAGCTATGACATTTTGAAATACAATGATACAAAAGTTATTTGAATGAACTTGCCTGGCCTGCAGTTAAGTTTTCATTTGAAACAAACTACTATTCAATCACATCCTAGAGGGAAAAAAACTTCAATGTAACCTACAACTATGGAAGCTACAAAAGTAAACAAATATGGTGGTGTATTTACCAGTAAAAGCAATTTACACCATGATACATCATAACCTAGCTGTCTCAAGAAAAAAAAATTGTCAATGGATAGCTAATCCACAGCAACAACTAGATTGAATGGCATTAGGTGGATCTAAAACTCAATCCACCAATGTCCCAGATAAATTCCCACAAAGGTAGCACCTCTCCAAAGTCTCAGACCCTTAATACTCTGAGTACATCTTGTGGTCTCAATTAGTTAACACCACCCCACTTCAGCCTGTCTGCCAACAATCACTAAGCTAAGGTCATCTATCTATGATTCAGATAAAGCTACCATTTATATATCTCTTTAGGGTTTACAAAGCACTTGCATGTGTGTATGTGAGTGGCTATGTTTAGAGTCTTTTTTCTGTGTATGCAGAGCAGGTGATTAATGAAGCTCTTAGACTCTTAGCTAATAAATATAGGAACTTCTGATTTGTGATTTGCCCTAATAAACTTCTTATTTGGAGTTCATATATTTAATGAGATCAACTAATCTGAGGCACTGACAATTTGACCATTCTGTCACTAGCACTCAGAAAAAGGGTGATACTTTCCAGTCAGTTGAGAGACAGCACTAGGCAGGACATTGGGCAAGGATACAAGCTAGAAGACAAACACAGGAATCATCTCCTTTCCCTTTACCACACCTTTATGGTGGTAAGCCTGGGACTTGAATATGGCTTAGGACAGTGCTAAAGTGAGATGCTGTTCTATCCTTATTAGTTTTACCCTAATTAATGTATATCTTTACTTTTTATTAATTATTATATCAATCACATTAATTTTTATATTAATTTAATTATTTTATTCTTAATCAATATTAATATTATTATAAATATTAATTAATAATATAATTATTAATTAAAAGTATATCTTTACTTCCTCCAGGAAAGTCCACTATTCTTTCCTCTTCTGGTCTGTTCCATTTATAGTAAAAAAGGCATCCTATCAGGAGTTACTGGTAGAGCATCTGGCCCATCATAAGCACTTACTAAATGTTTGGAGACCTGACTAAAATTCAAAAGTCTTCCTTCATATAATTTGGGAAGTGAAATGAAACTTTATGATCAAAGCCAAACTCCTTATTTTACAAGCGAGAAAAATTGAGTACAAGAAAAATTAGATGATTGATTCAAGGTCACATACCAAGATAGAGTCAGAGTTAAAGACAGAACATGATTCTCAAGACATTTAATCTAATGCCCTTTGGATTCACTTCAATAAATATGTCTTCAGTTCCTACTGTAGGTAAAACACTAAGATTTGGCATTAGAGAAGACAGAAAATTTTGATAAAACCAGGTCCCTGTACTCATGTAGTTTACAATGTAGCAGAAAGAAAGGACAAACATTACAAAATTAAAAATAAAATGTTATTTGAAGTTTGAGGTAGCAAGTTACTATTGAAAGGAGAAATTCTACCTCCCCTAACAGCAAAAAAAAACTTAGAAAAACCACAAACACACAGAGAGAGAAACATAGTTATTTGTGAAGCTATTGTAGTGAAATTTTACTGGAAAAAAAGCAAATTCCAAGCAGATGAAGGTGCTTTCAACCATGTTTATATAAATTTCTCTGATAATTAAACTGAGTATACAAAGTATATCTTTTTAAATTTTATTTTTAATTTATGAAATAAAACAAACATTTTTACAACATAGTACAATAAAAGACAATTACACATGAAACTACAAATCTACTATGCACAACTTGCTATTCCTTTCAAATATACAACAAAATTATCCTATGTACTTTTTGTTTTATTTTCTTCTGTCCACCTCCCTACCCTGGAGATGGCTACTATTAGACGCAAATAGGTAGGTAGGTAGGTATGTATTTATGTATGTATGTATGTATGTATGTATGCATGTAAACACATATATATGTGTGTGTGTATATGTTATATATATATGTGTAAAATTATTTTACACATACATCTATCAGTTCTTTCTCTGGATACGGATAACATTCTTCATATGTCCTTTATATTTAATTTGGGTATTTATAACAGACAAAATAACTTATTCATGTAAAGACTTTCTTGAAACAATAACGCTATTGCCATATACAATGTTCTCTTGGTTCTGCTCATTTTGCTCTTCATTATTTCATGCAAGTCTTGTTTTTCTAAAATCATTGAGCTCATCATTTCTTAAAAGTATATCTTTTTACAGTACAGTCATTACATTCCATATCCACACTTTTTCTTTTGGGATTGCCTTCGTCTCTACCATCAGAGTGGAAAAACAAGTAATACATGCATTCAATTTTTACAATAAAGGAAAGACTTTCCTAAGCAAAAGTTGAGAACTCAAATACATCTGTAAAGAACCTCACGTATTGTTAGTGCCCACAAATAGTTCTAGAATTTTTCAATGTTCTCAAAACAGGAACCTCAGTATGTGTTGGCCATTTAGTATAATTCTTCAGTTTCAACTCTCATTTATTCAATACAGTAAATGTTTTTGGCTTATGAACCAAACTGAGCACAATGTCTTTCTATTGCAGAAGCCACCTCTAATTTCAATTTCCTCAGTTTCTGCTTCAATTTCCAATACCTGTTTGTCCTGTAGAATCAGGGCAACCCAAGTGATATCTGAGGAACTTTTTGATTAAGGACAAATCTCCAAATAATTTTATTACATTTCAAATTAGATCATATTTTAAACAAATTCAAGTTAAAATTAGAAAAGACAAATAGCAAAGAAAGGGAATGGATCAGTCTTACTTTCTATTCTTTGGGTGGTAGGAAGAATTGTGATTCAGTTATGCATGTGATATATGAATATTTTTAGCATAAAATGTTAAAGCCACCTGTTCCTACATGGGCTTGTAGTCACTCCCTAGCTCCCTGGTACCCAAATAGCCCATGACTTGCCAAGGGAAATATTTCTGGGATAACACTAATTTATCTGACTTAAGCAATACTTTCCCACTTAATGATTTCTTCACAGTGATGAACAGTGCTCCCTCCAAACAAAGAGAAGGAAAAAACAACCTCTCACACTGCCTCAAGTAGCCAATACTTTTCCTCCTTTGTCTATCAAATGCCTTCCCAAAATAGTGGATGAACACTGCTTACATTACTATTTTGGTGTATTATCATTTCATTGATTCATTTATGTATGTGAATTCCAGTTCACATGAGATTCCAGTTCAAAATGCCCCTTGTTCAGCATCCCCCTTCTGATTCACTTGTACAATTTCTATTTCCTGTGTCAGCCACTATTCCCCTTGAACTCCTTATCATAGTGAAAAAGTCTTTTTTTTTTAGATCCTATTGTTCAGTAATGTCCTTATCAGTGACAACAGGAGACTTCTACTTCTACATAATCTATGCAAGATTCTGACATCTAAGCTCCAACATCAAAGTTTTAGATCAATGGCCAATATTTGAAGTGACTACCCAGTTTGTTATGCTCTTAAATGTGTTCCTTGTGTTCCTATACTGGTTTTTAATGGGATCTTAGAAATAAATCCAGAATCTCTTATCTCCACTAATGTTTTGTTCTGATATGGGAGCTAGAAACCTGTAATCCCTCTCAGGACATCACAGAAATTTCACCTCAAACAGGAAGAAGTATTAGGTTCCAAACAATGACCATCTCCTCACTGTTTAGAGCTTTTCATATTTCTAACATGTCATCTAAATCTCACCAGCACCTTCTTTTATACTTTGCCGAAGACAGAAAAAGATTTCTACTTTTTGTTTACCCTGTCTTCTTGAAGAAAAAAAAAGGTAAGATTTGGGGTGAAGCCAAGATGGCAGAGAGAAGCCAGGAAGTTGCCTAAGCTCTCTCTAGCTTCCCTCAGAAATGTCAAATTATGACTCTAAACAAAATCTGGAGCAATACAACCTACAAAAATACGGAGTGAAACAACTTTCCAGTTTAAGATAACTTAGAAGGACTTCAGGAAAGGTCCATCTCACTTGGGTAAAACGGGGAGTACAGCCCAGTGCAGGTGGTGTTTGAGCAAGTCAACAAGAAGCTCTTTAGCAATAGCACAGATGAGCAACTGATACCCCTCAGTCATGGCTCAGCAGGCCAGTGGCACAGCAGGCTAGCTGTGAGTCCTCCAGCCCCAGCACAGAAGGCAAACTGCCAGCCACAGAACCCAGGAAAACAGGCACATCTAGGTTGGGCCACCCTAGTGCAGTGGCAAGCCACCAGCATCTGAGAGCCCAGCAAAGAAAGTCAGTGACCAGGCACCTAATCCCCAGCACAAGAAGATTGGGACAGTGTCCTCTGTGCCACAGGAACAGAGTTCAACTTTAAAAGTCACAAAATGGACTAAAAATTAGCAAAAACAAACAAACAAACAAACAACAGGAAAAAAGCATAACCATAGAAACCTACTATGGCAACAGGCAAGATCAAAACACAAACTCAGAAGAGGACAATGATGTCAAAATGCCTACATATAAAGCCTCAAAGGGGAAGAGGAATTGGTCTAAAGATCAAAAAGACTTCTTAGAAGTGTTAAAAAGGATTTTAAAAATCAAATAAGAGACATAAAAGAAAAATTGGGAAAAGAAATGAGAGTTATTCAAAAGAGAATCA
>NW_020954591.1:36268309-36273183 GCF_900497805.2 Vombatus ursinus | reverse complement strand
GCCAAATGGAAAAGGTGGCACAAAAGCTAAATGAAGAAAATAATTCCTTAAAAACTAAAATTGGGCAAATGGAAACTAATGACTCTATGAGACATCAAGAAACACTAAAATTGGACAAATGGAAACTAATGACTCTATGAGACATCAAGAATCCATCAAACAAAATCAAAAGGATGAAATAAATAGAAGAAAATGTAAAACACCTCATTGGAAAAACAACCAACCTGGAAAACATATCCAAGAAAAATAATTTTAAATTATTAGACTACCTGAAAGCCATGATCAAAAAAAGAACCTAGACAGCAGGTTAGATATCATAGATATCTAGATATCCTAGATATCCTAGAATCACATGGGAAAAGTCATTGAAAGAATTCACCAATAACCTCCTGAAAGAGATCTCAAAATGAAAACTCCAGGAAATATTGTAGCCAAGTTTCAGAATTATCAGGGCAAGGAGAGAAAACTGCAAGCAGTCAGAAAGAAATAATTCAAATATCAAGGAGTCGCAGTCAGGATTATAAAGGATTTAGCAGCTTCTACATTAAAGGATTAGAGGGCTTGGAATAATAATCTGGAAGTCAAAGGAAGTTGGATTACAATCAAGAATCAACTACCTAGCAAAATTGAGCATAATCTTTCAGGGGAAAAGATGGACATTCAATGAAATAGGGGGCTTTCAAATGATCAAAAGACCAGAGCTGAACAGAAAATTCAATCTTCAAATACATGACACAAGAGAAGCATAAAAAGGTAAACAGTAAAAAAAAAAAAAAAAAAAACATGTTATTCAATAAGGTTAAACTATTTACATACCTACATGGGAAGGTGACACTTGTAACTCTTGAGAACTGTATCTCTACTAGGACAGTTAGAAGGAGTATATATAGACAGAGAGAGTGGGCATAAGTTGACTTTGAAGTGATGATATAAAAAAATTAAGGTGTGAAAAAGAATAGTACTAGGAGAAGAAAGGGCTAGGCAGAATAAGGTAAAATATATCACATAAAGAGGCACAAAAGACCTATTACAATAGAGAAAAAGAAGGGAAGGGATGAGCATTGTTTGAACCTTATTCTCATCGGATTTGGCTCAAAGAGTGAATAATATGCATTCAGTTGGGTACAGAAATTTATCTTACCTGATAAAAAAGTAGGAGTGGAAAGGGGAAAAAAGAGAAAGAAGGAGCTGATAAAAGGGCAGAAGTAGGAGGGGAAAGAAAAGAGAGGGGTGCTGATAAGAATGGAGGACATATTGAGGGAGGCAGTGGTCAGAAGCAAAACACTGGTGAGGAGGGTCAGGGTGAAAGGAGAGAGAAAAGTATTAACAGGAGGAAAAATAGGATGATGGGAAATACACAATTAGTAATCACAGCTATGAATGGGATAAACTCTCCCATAAAACAGAAGTGGATAGCAGAGCGGATTAAAAACCAGAATCCTACAATGTGTTGTTTACAAGTAACACATCTGAAACATAGAGATACACACAGAGTAAAGGTAAAAGGCTAGAGCAGAACATATTATGATTCATTTGAAGCAAAAAAAAAAAAAAGCAGGGATAGCAGTCCTAATCTCAGACAAAGAAAAAGCAAAAGTAGATCTAATTAAAAGAGATAAGGAAGGAAACTACATCTTCCTAAAAGGTACCATAGACAATGAAGTAATATCAATACTAAATATATATGCACTAAGTGGTATAGCATCCAAATTCTTAGAGGTGAAGTTAAGTGAATTACAGAAAGAAACTGACAAGAAAACTATACTAATGGGGATCATCAACCACCCCCCTCTCAGAATTAGATAAATCTAACCACAAAATAGACAAGAAAGAAGTTAAGCAGGTAAATAGAATTTTAGAAAACTTAGATATGATAGATCTCTGTAGAAAACTGAATGGGGGTAGAGAGGAATATACCTTTTTCTCAGTGCTACATGGTACCTACATAAAAACTGACAATGTATTAAGGCATAAAAACCTCAGAATCAAATGCAAAAAGGCAAAAACATTAAATACATCCCTTGTATATCATAATGCAATAAAAACTACATGTAATAAAGGGCCATGGAAAGATAGACTAAAAATTAATTGGAAACTAAATAATTTAATCCTAAAGAAGGAGGGGGTCAAACAACAAATCATAGAAATAATCAATAATTTTATCAAAGAGAACAACAACGAGACAACACACCAAAATGTATAGGATGCAGCCAAAGCAGTTCTTAGGGAAAATTTTATATATCTAAATGCTTACATGAATAAAATAAAGAGCAGATTAATGGGTTGAGCATAAAACTAAAAAACCTAGGGGGAAAAAAAACAAATTAAAAGTCCCTAATTGAATACTAAATTAGAAATTCTGAAAATCAAAGGGGAGATTAATAAAATTGAAATAAGAAAGCTATTGAACTAATAAATAAAATGACAAACTGGTTGGAAGAAAAAACTAATTAAATTAACCAAATCTTTGGTTATTTTGATTTAAAAAAAAAAAGAAAGAAGACCAAATTACCAGTATCAAAAATGAAAAGGATGAATTTGCCACCAATAAAGAGGAAATTAAAGGAATAGTTATGAATTATTTTGCCCAATGTATGCCAATAAATCTGACAATTTAAGTGAAATGGATAAATATTAACAAAAATATAAGTTGCCCAGAATAACAGAAGAGGAAATAAAATACTTAAATAGCCCAATCTTAGAAAAAAAGGAATTGAACAAGCCATCAATGAACACACTAAGAAAAAAATCTCCAGGGCCAGATGATTTCACAAATGAATTCTAACAAACATTTAAAAAACAATCCATTCCAATAATATAGAAACTGTTTGGGGAAACAGGCAGAGAAGAAATTCTACCAAATTCCTTTTATGACACAAATATGGTGCTGATACCTAAATCAAGAAGAGTCAAAACAGAGGAAGAAAATTATAGACCAATTTCACTAATGTATATTGATGCAAAAATTTTAATAAAATATTACCAAAGAGATTACAGCAATTTACCACAAGGATAATACACTATGAAAATGTGGAGTATATACCAGGAATTCAGGGCCAGTTCAATATTAGTAAAACTATCTGCATAATTGAACATATCGATAACAAAACTAACATCTCAATATGATTATCTCAATAGATGCACAAAAAGTTTTTGACAAAATGCAGTTCCAATTCTTATTTTAAAAAAAAACATTAAAGAGTAAAGGAATAAATAGAGTTTTCCTTAAAGTGATAAGCAGTGTCAATCTAAAACCATCAACAAACATTATATGTAACAGAGAAAAGTTAGAAGTTTTCCCAATAAGATGAGGGGTGAAACAAGGATGCCCATTGTCACCACTATTATTCAACATTGTACTAGAAATGTTAGCATTAGCAATAAGAGAAGAAAAAGAAATCGAAGGAATTTGAATAGGCAAAGAAAAAACAAAGCTATTACTCTTTGCAGATGATATGATAATATACTTAGAGAATCCTAGGGAATCAAGTAAAAACTAAAGGAAATAATAAACAACTTTAGCAAAGTTGCAGGATATAAAATAAACCCATATAAATCATTGGCATTTTTATGTTACTAACAAAGCCCAACAACAAGAGATAGAAAGAGAAATTCCATTTAAAGTTACAGTAGATATTATAAAATATTTGGGAGCCTACCTGCCAAGACAAACCCAGGAATTCTATGATCACAATTACAAAACACTTTTCATACAAATAAAGTCAGATCTAAATAACTGGGAAAATGTCAATTGCTCATGGGAAGGCCAAGCTAATATGATAAAAATAACAATTCTATCTAAATTAATTTACTTACTCAATGCCACACCAATCAAATTACAAAAACAATTGTTTTATAGAGCTGGAAAAAATAACAATAAAATTCATTTGGAAGAACAAAAGATCCAGGGAATCCAGGGATATCAAAGGAATTAATTAAAAGAAATGCAAGGGAAGGTGACCTAGGCACACCAGATCTTAAATTGTATTATGAAGCAGCAATCATCAAAACCACTTAGTACTAGCTAAGAACTCACTATTTAACAAAAACTGCTGGGAAAACTGGAAAATAGTATGGCAGAAACTAGGCATAAACAAACATCTTACACCATATACCAAGATAAAAGAAAAAATGGGTACACAATTTAGATACAAAGGCTGATTAAATAAGCAAACTAGGAGAGCAAGGAATAGTTTACCTGACAGATTTATGGAGAATGGAAAAGTTTATGAACAAACAAGAGATAGAGGGCATTATGAAATGCAAAATGAATAATTTTGATTACATTAAATTAAAAAGGTTTTGCACAAAGCCAATGTAAACAAGATTAGAAGGGAAACAGAAAGGTAGGAAACAATTTTGACAGCCAGTGTTTCTGATAAAGGACTCATTTCTCAAATATATAGAGAATTGCATCAAATTTATAAGAATACAAGTCATTCCCCAATTGATAAATGGCCAAAGGATAAGAACAGGCAGTTTTCAGATGAAGAAAATAAAGCTATCTATAGTCATATGAAGAATTGCTCTAATTCACTACTGATCAGAGAAATGAAAATCAAAACAACTCTGAGGTGCCACATCACACCTATCAGATTGGCTAACATGAAAAAACAGGAAAATGATAAATGTTGGAGATGGGAGAAAATTGGAACACTAATGCATTGCTGGTGGAGTAGTGAACTGATCCAATCATTCTGGAGAGCAATTTGGAACTATGCCCAAAGGGCTATAAAACTATGAATAACTTTAGACCCAGAAATACCACTTCTAGTTCTGAATACCAAAGAGATCATAAAAATGGCAAAAGGACCCACATGTACAAAATATTTGTAGCAGCTCTTTTTGTGGTGGCCAAGAATTAGAAATTGAGG